>NC_133483.1:22446725-22627931 GCF_025370935.1 Choristoneura fumiferana
ATATAGCATTGTTGTTACATTTGTGATAGTCACTCAAGCATCTTGACGCTTGTCACGAAGATTTTTTGAAATAACCTAACCTAACCATAAAAAATATTTTAATGTAAGCTTTTTAAGCTGACTGTACTTTTTTTGACTGTACTTGCATTGTCACCCAAACTACATTTGCATGCCAAATTTCAATTCGATTCAATTCTTCCTGTTGAAGAGTTCCGTCCTGCGAAGACGATCCTGGGCGGGCTACCAGGATGTCACTACTAGATTATTGTATTGTCACGCGATTTACATAAGTATTTCAAATTTCAAGTCAACCTGACTACTGGAAGTTGGTCAAATTTAACTTGCAAGATTTGATTGCAGACAGACAGACAACGGGCCAGGGTAAACTAAATAAAAGCTTGTAAAAAAAACCGCGGCAGGTACAGCTTGCACGAGCCTACGAAGCAATCCAATGACGTGTGTGAAGTTGCTAATCCGCCACCCGGCCCGTGATCTATGGCAGCAGAGGGAGGGAATGAGGGTGGGGAATGATGATGATAAGTCACAAAAAAACAGGTAAGTAATTTCTATAAACTTTATTTCATTTAATCCCTGTCTTAAATAGTTCCAGAACTTTTCACTTTTATCTTACCTACATCATTTTTCAACAAATTCTGTCAGTACACAGTTTCAAAACAAATTTGCGAGCATCCTTAGTAATACGGTATTTGACAACTCCTGATTTTGCCATATCTTAATTATTATTAAAATATAGATATACAGGTAGTGTTTAACGAAGAATAAAATTTAAATCTGTTGAAAATTGGAATTAGTGTTTTTTTTAAATCTATATACCTGTCTCTTCTCAAACGCTTTTCTCTATGCAGCAAGTATGGTGGTAGGTACTGGCGTGTGACGTCACATGCCAGTATGTCTTTCTCTGTATAATCTTGAATTTCAAACCTTTATAACTTTGTTATTGGTAGCTTATTAATTGTTTTTCTATTCGATAACAGGCATTGTGTAGTTTTTATTTAAAAAACATATACAAAAGAGTCAAATACCGTATTGTCTGATATGGGTAAGTGCATGTTACTTCACCAGCTGTCTCAAATACCATGGAAATACATAAAATTGTCTTTAATGGCACAAAAGTTTTTTTTACAACAACAACCTTCGTGAAAGGATGGTAATGAAAAATTTAAGATCATTTCACAAGGTATGTCTTGAGACACTGTGCACTGACTGTATAGTCGTAAAAAAATATTTCTAAAAAATAGGTAAAATATTATAAAAAGAAGCAGCCACACCTAGACATCTCTTATGTAACATAGTATCTCTAATAAAACATTATTTAAATTTAAAATAATAGGCAGCAATATTGATTTTGAACATGAAACTACCGCGAGACTCACTCATATTAAATGATGTGTCGCGCGAGCAGAGCGGTGGCGCGTAGTGTGCGTGTTGCGGCAGCCGCCGAGTCGTGTGCTCCTGGGAAGAAGGGCTACGGAATAGCCCGAAACATGTCGAGCTAAACTCGGTTTAAGCGTGAGTTATCCGTTACAATATCATTTAATATGAGCAATATTGATATTTATAGCAGTGACACTCATATAAAACCAGTCTCAAAGAATATTTAAATAAAAATTAAAAAAATAATAATAATATCTTGTTATCTGATAAAAAAACATTTTTATATGTTATTTTACTACATTGTGTGTTTTGTGATACATCTTTTATTTGAATGTCGGTGTGGCTATTCCTTTCGACAAAACCACTTTATCAAAACCACAACCGTAGTGCAGAGAGATCTATTTAGACAGAATAGAGCTCAAAGCAATTCAGTTTAGTGTTAAAGAAGAATGTTACCCGACGAATGGCATGTCTAGTATATTTGGCTATTGCAGTTTATAAAAATCATCAATTTTAGGCTAAAAAATTGGCCGCAATCTGTAATTTATTTAGATAATTCAAGTAAGGCGAAATAAAATAAATACTTTAAAACTCTGACACAGGTAAAAGAATTAGATGGCAATTATTTCCTAGTCAATTTAGCTACTATAAAAATATTATTATACAATATCATTTTAAAGCGATCAAGTCTTATCAGTAGCCACGAGTAACACTTGCCTGCGTTGGACGAATGATTCCACACACTTTTTAACCGACTTCAAAAAAGGAGGTTCTATGTTCCAATGTTTGTATTTTAAATTCAGTCATTACCATTTTAAACAGGATAAGCAACCTTTTGTCTCATTACTGTCTAAGAAATTTCGATTTACCTACCAACTTTTCCTGCGGAAATAAATCGAGTATCTATTCTATTCCACAAATCAACACCGCCTAGGCATTTTTAACTTAATTTAAAATGCACCATTTACTCTTTCTTTCAAGGTAAAGAAATATACGATTTTCTTAAAAAGTGCCCTTGATCTTTCAAGACAATTTATTGTCATTTTAATATGAAATAATATTACATAAGTGACCAAAAAAAATACATTATTTTATTTATGAGAATTAATAGTAGTTTTGATTTTGAATAAGGAAACCCTAAAATTTCATCAATTTTAAAGATGAATAGATAATTTAATAAAGACTTGATACTTTCATAAACATAACGTAACTTGTCGTCAGCTATCCTGGCCATGGATGGTAATGACTTAATTTAAGCAGTAAATTCACTCGGATAAAATCAAACTTACTATCTAAATTATAAGCTCATACGTAAGCAGAATCTTAAAATTAGTGTAAATTAATATATTCGCACTAACCAAAACTTTTGAGCACGACGCCGTTCTTATACTTTAAGTAGGAAAGTAAATTATAATTAATAGTTATAGCGCGCTCAGGCTCATTAACATAAAGGTCATAAAACTAATATATAATAATAAAATCATTACCTTCATTTACTTTACTATTAATATATTTTAAAATTTTATTTGGAAATCTTTAATGTACACTAAAGATGCTAAGGAGTCCAAGATGTTATACGTCAAGTAATACAGCCTTTTTTCGCAAAGCAGGAGTTGAAATCCATTTAAAACAACGTAGATCGTGAAAGGTAATGATTTCGTGTATAATTGGTATTTTAAGAGGCGTACTCGAACCTGTAAGTATCAAATACGTCGATTTAGTCAGCAGTTACAACGCAGTTACTTATTTAAAAAAAAATAACGAGGCCCTGACTCAATCTCGTACATGAAGTTTTATGAATCCACTTGAGGATGTGTAGCTAAAATGGATATCCGAATTTTAACGAGGTTGAGTCAAAGACCCGTCGATAATGAAATGAATAACTTACGCCAATTTATTGTACACAAATTATAATTTATAATTAACACAGGTCCAAGAACTCTCCAGACTCGTGGCTCGACTGCCCTCCATTCAAAAACCTATCTACGACCGCACGCGGAAAACGTTCGAAAACGATTCTAAAAATACCGCGCAATCGTCATCAGAAGTAAGTGCCTTGTCTCCAAAATGTATTAACTTTAGCAGAACTTTCTGAGACGTTTTGAGCACCTTTGATGATTAAATACGTAATGGCGATTGCACACATCAAAATTTAACTCGTAATAAGACATTCACGTTTTACCTTGTTTTTTTGTTCGACTGGTTCGTTGTTAGGAGCAAAGCCGGTAACATTATTGGTTGAAATGAATACTCTATGAGAGCAAGAATGCTGCGGTTAATTCTTTAAATTAACTGGAGAAGAACAGCCCAGATGACTGTCAGATATATACTATCATTATTTTGAATAACTCACGTTTAGTAGGCATAATATCCCGGGATGTATCTTCTTGATCTTCAGTAGTAAACAAAAAACAAGGTAGAGTGCTCATAATAACGATGGCAACATTATGACACTTACCACAGTTATAAACCTTAGGTCACTACCTATTAATAGCGATTTCAAACCTTACATTCTACCACGTTCCTGGTAATGAAGTAAACAGTGTAACGCCATCTATGATTTTAATGTAACATTAAAATGAGTTGGCTATGATTTTTGATTTTAAATTAAATATTGAGCATTACATATTATTAACATTTGATAAAAAGCACCTGTTCTTATATTACAGCGTATATTTCGATACCTACACAAATAAATATTACATATTATTTCCTTTTATCATGCTAAGAGCTTCAACAGGGGAATTGGCACATTTTGATCATGAGCAGGAAGTTTACGTGATACGTTCATATTTACAATTAAGTATATGATGTATAATTTAAGTAATACGTGGGCATAAAGCATTAATTTGTTAGTTGAATTCAACGCCACCTGGCGCGTTTAGTCTGCACTTTTTCGTTGGATTCGTCAAACGACAGCGACATTTCTGATGTGATCCTAAATACTGGATACAACCAGTTTTAATTTGGTTTCATTTGTAAATAAACAGGTGGCGGTGGCACGGAATTTACATTTTATATCATTTGGTAGAAATAAAAGTTTCTTACGCTAGCGCTACACTTCGAAGTTTGTGTTCGGGTATCATTCATTTCGTCCCCGTCGCCTATGTGATATACATTTTAAAGTGCATATTTTTTGCATTGACGGATGTTTTTACAAACACGGCGAAGGGTGGTGCAAGCGTTGCCTTTATAAGCACGATTTGGAACTGAACCTTAATTAAGATTATAAATAAATAAATCGAATAATAGCAACCTTAATAATACAAAACTTTTCGTTGAACACTACATCTTATAGTTTACAAAAGAAAGCATAATTTACAGGTGAAATCAAGCAAAAATTGATTTACCGCGTGCGTACTACAACGGAACAGTAAACAAAATAATGATTGCGCAAACCATACGCAGTCATAATAATTTAATGGTCTAAAGTATTAAATTTGGAGAAAACAGCCGTTCTAGTTTAACTTCACATTCAATAATGGATGTTAGTATGTCCGTCAGTCGTTTCGTTTTTATTTTTCCGTTATATTGCTATAAGTACTAGCTGTTGCCCGCGACTCTGTCTGTGCAGAATTCGCTTATCGCTATCCTGCGGATACCTAATATGATTATTTCGGGATAAAAAGTAGCCTATGTCCTTCCTTGAGACTTCAACTATCTCCATACCGAAGTTCGTCTAAATCGGTATCAACGGTCGAAGCGTGAAAGGTAACAGGACAGACAGACTTTCACATTTATAATTAGTAGGGATATTGCTGGTGCGAATATTTAGTAAGAATCCAACCGCTTTATTTATTTCGGGGATCTCGAAAAACTGGCCCAGTGTTCCAACGATTACGATGAAATTTACAATGGAGTTTTCGGGGCGAAAAATTGATCTACCTTGGTCTTATCCCCCTGGCAAAACGCATTTTTTGAGTTCAAGCGTCACCCAAGTACTTCAATAAAACCGGCCTAGAGCGTGTCGGACACGCCCAAAATTGGTTCCATAGTCATTAGGAAAAAAATAAGTAATATTTTTCTAAGGATTTCGTATTTTATACGGAATCTTCAAAGTTTAGGTATATTTTATACCTTAGGCTGCTATTTAAGAGTAAAACTAGTAATAATTCTCAAGTAAACATAGCCGTTATAAGATTGGTTTTTTGGAATCTTTTTGTATTTTTATTTCAATTCCAAATTTTTGTTACTTTTACGGTCATCCCGTAAAACTTATATCAAAAATACAAACTGAAATAAAATGCACAGAAAAACCAGAAAAATAAGACCAGCGCTGGGAATCGAACCCAGGTCCTCGGCATTCGGAATTTCAGTTTGTATTTTCGATATAGCCGTTATAGTTTTCCTTGAAAGTTTGATATACTTACTACCATCCTGAATTTTTTCAATTTTTTCCACCCACCGGTTTAGATTTTAGAGGGGGGACGCTCGATTTTAATGAAAATTTGCACTTTAGAGTTTAAATATTTCGCAAACAAATCACTGAATCGAATAATCGTCTGTGCAAACCCCTAATGGTTTTCAAAAGACCAATCCAACGATACCCCACACTATAGAGTTGGATGAGAAAAAAAAATCACCCCTCTTTACGTCTATGGGAGGTCTTAATTTTTTTTTATTGTACCATTTTGTCGGCATAGTTTACATATATTCGTGCAAAATTACAGCTTTCTAGCATTGATAGTCCCTGAGCAAAGCCGCGGACGGACAGACAGATATGGAGAAACTATAAGGGTTCCGTTTTAGCCATTTTGGCTCCGGAACCCTAAAAACCACTTGAACACGTTTAGTGATCAGGTGATACCCATAGCTTAATTTATTGTTCCAGTTGGAGGAAACACGCGATACATGTACCCAAAATTCATTAGATTAAAGCAAGCATCTGCATCTAATCAAAAGAAACTAGGTAACTTAACTGTCAAACTTGCATAAGTTTAATCAATATTGATATGAAAGTTGCAAACGCAATAAAAATTTACAACTGTCGCTGATTTATTATGTTCTAGCTGTAAGCGATAGCATATTTTAAATGATATCGATTTTCAGACGTGCCAGTTTAACAATCTAAGTTTGGAGCTTAAAAAATCTATGTTTAAAATGATAAAAGTAAACTTTAAAGTACCTAAGCTGTTAAAGTATAAATAAGAAACTCGATCCTTTACTTTGCATTATAAAATCATCATTTATACATATTACATACTTATTTTACATTTAATTACAATGTCTATCTAAGAGCTATCTAGTTCGGCAAAACGTGATTCGATTATAAGAGGATGAGCACATTAATGTTTATAATGATATAACATCGTCTATAAAAACGATACAACTCGGCGTATACTTTACAATATTTTAACAAGGCTGGTAGATTTCATAATCGTTTAATACTAACAAGTAATATACTTTTTTGTGCACTGGTGTCACAGATATTTGCTATTTTAAAGTCACTACATTTAAAGGTTTCCTGTTGCCCCAATTAGCAATAATTTTTTCATTAAATATAATATATTAAAGGTATGGTTTCGTAATTGTTATTTTTTACAGCTTTTTGATATAGCAGGGTCAAAGGCCGTCAGGGCTACATTAAAGCTAGCTGTTCTAAATATTGTGAATTCCTTATATTCGTCCATATATAACAACATTCGAAGTTTTGTAGTATTTCTCATCTCATTAATAATCTGTTGTATAGATTCCTTGAGGAAATCTGTCAAGAGGCATTTTAATATTATACACTACATGTAGCTCATGTTTAAATATACTGATTGTAGCTCTAACTACACTTCAACAAATACAAAGTCTATTAAAAAAAAACATGTTTTAACATTTTAAAGGGCATCATTGTTTCGTATTGTTCTTAGTCCTGGTATTTCTATCTTTTTCTTTTACTTGTTATTTCATTCTGCGATACAAAAACGTATATTGAACATGGGAACACACTTAGCTATTCGCAGTTGAAGCAAGCCACGTGCGGTTACCCGCGCTGTCTCTTTCTCACGTGATAAACCAGAAAGAGACGGCACGTGGCTAGCTGCACAGAGATGGGCTTACATCAATATAACTACAAGCCAGCTCTTCACTTGGCCTGAGTTCGCGTTTTGGTCAGTCGCAATCAAATGACAGTTTTTGTATGCGAAATCTGTCATTTGATTGCGATCGCGAGCGTCGGAAACGTAGGCAATACGGCCTCAGATTTTTTATGACATTCAAAACTATTACCTACGTCTAGTTGATATTATTTTCGCTGAAAATTGTATTACATATATGTAAAGATTACAATACCTACAAGGACTCCTCACTGAATATAATAATAATAGTAAGCAGTAACATACACAGAGGAAAAAGCAAAAGGTATAGATTTAGTCAAAAAGTTTTACACAGACTAAGTAAAAATCAATCTTATGTCAATGTCATAAAGACGTTTTTTTCTCACTTGAACTATAACGAGCTAAGATTTACAAGGTAGTTTATAATGTATTTTAGTTATTATACTCTCCAAAGTTCATATATTTTGACGTGCTCTTTCACGCCAATATTGGAGCGAAGAGCAATATATTTTGTTTTGAAAAAAAAAAGATTTTCTGCCAAGTTATTTGCGTTGCATTCTTCTTGGCAACGATGGTATTTCCGAAAGCGATGGTAGTTTAAAAAAAATGACACGTAAAAGAGCCTTTTGCAGCCTACGTGCAGAATAAAGTTTTGATTTTTTTAACAAGTGAAGAGCTAGCTGGTCGTTGGGGCGATTGGGCCAAAAGGTTCTCGAGTGGAGACCGCGGCTCGGCAAGCGCAGCGTAGGACGTCCACCAACGAGATGGACGGATGACCTGGTTAAAGTCACGGGTTCCCGGTGATGCAAGTCGCTTCCGACCGACGCAACTGGAGGTCTATGGGGGAGGCCTGTGTCCAACAGTGAACGTGCTACGGCTGATATGATGATGATGATGAGCTGGCATTACTTGAGCGCGGTGTCAACTCTGGTGGGAGCCGGGCGGTGTGGGGTCAGTCGGGCGGCGTGGGCGGCGGGGGCGGCGGGGGCGGGGGCGGCGGGCGCGCCAGGCGGGTCGCGCTCGCCAGCGAGTAGCTCTCCGGCTGGAAGGTGGCGGGCACTGCAGGTGCGGGTACTGCGCCGTGCGCCACGCCCACTCGCCGCCCCCGCCGCCCCCCGCCCCCGCCCCCGCGCCGCCGAACCCGCCGCCCGCGCCCGCGCCGCCGGGGACCCCGCCGCGCGCGCCGGACGCGCCGCCGGGACGGACTCCTGCGATCACATCAACCTTTACACACCTTCTGTACCAAAGATAACACACACACACACACACACACCCACAAACATCACGCCAGTACCTCTTCCCAAATGGGCAGAGCACACGAAACGTTACGGCTCTGGAGCCACTTTTAGCAATTTTAGGTTTTAAGTTTGACAAAAAACGGTACAATAGTGACAGGTTGCTAGCCTGTCGCCTACGGTATACGTTAACCTATATCCTCAGTCGCCTCTTACGACCTCCACGGAAGAAACGGAGAGGTGTAATTCTAACCCGACACCACACGAAAGATAACGAGTGAAGATATACAGGGTGTAACAATTAGATCTGTCAGTATGGGAACGTCTAAAACTATAAGACATACGAAGATCTATTCTTAGGAATCATGGCATCGATTTACTAACAAGAAAAACTGCATTCATACATTTAAAAAAAACTAGTACTCTGTTCGGGAATCGAACCCAGTGGTTTTGAAAAATAAAACTTACATTATGTGATAGTATTCACATTAGCAGTTGTTACTCGAAAATGTGCTCTATGGCTGCTAGTAACGGATGGTGATGGGCGGGCAGGTGCATGTAGCGAGTGTTGAATAGGCCATATGCAAGGAGCAAAAATTTTCTCTAAAAATAATTTGACGCGATGCAAAACTCAAAATTAAACGAATGACATACTCGTAAATTCAACAATATCTGTTGAAAAATAATGAAGACACGAGAGAATCAATTGTGCATTTCATCTCTTTCTAGAAAAAATAAATTTAGTAAATGCTTTCTATGGACGTCATATGGCTTAACCCTCTGTAGCATACAGTAGACTGTATTGTATTTTTCACCTATGATGAGTTCTGTAACACTTGAAAATTTTCCGAATTACGCATAAGTACTAAGTATGTTCGCAAAATATTTTTAAAAATATATAGCAATATCAGTGTCCATTAAATTGACTCCATCGAATACGATAGAAAAATATTATTTTTTAAATGACGCAATGTGTTTATAACTCTGTGCTTTTCTGTAACGACAGCTTGGGTTTTAATTAAAGAAAAATGAAATGAAACGGAACAGAGCAGTGACGTGACACAACACTATCGGCAATTGCCGCGGTTCATTATTCGATGCCAGTGAACACTAAGATATTTTAAATTTTTGAGCAAAACTTGCAAGATTTTGTAAACGCGGCTATTTGGCATACGGACACAGCCAATTTGTGCCTCTTGTGGCCAGTGCTTGTCAGTATCACTGTCAGTACGAGTGCGTCTCCCTTGTATACGAGTTGAGTTTCCGTTGCATTTTCTCTGCATTTTATTTGGTTATTGTTCATTTCTGTTATTATTGTTGTTGACTTTTGTTTGTTGTTATTTTTTGGCAAAATGCCGAAACGGTCTAAAAAGACTGTTTTGAACTTCCAGAGTCGGGAGTTTGTAATTCGTTTGAGGGATTATTTCGTGTCGTAAGGACGACCATCGGACCACGGCCATCAGACGGCTCAGATACAATATCCCCCCAGCTACAATAAACCCGGGTCACCTTATAGTAAATAGTCACCGTAAAGAGCCGTCATAAAAATAAACAATGTCGCGTGAAGGTACCTATGTTGGTGGTTGTGACGGCGTGGATCGTACAGACCTGCCGGAAACATGCTTCGTCGTAACGGCGCGTAGCCCGGTGGGGTCCAACCATTACCCAAAGGAGCCAAAACTTATTTACATCATAAAGTTTGCTTTCGAAACTATGAACATGTCAATATTTTGCTGGGTTAACTTTAAGGTACAGTGTACACAGTGGATCATGCAAGGCTATGCATTATTGCCATAGAACATATAAAATTATTAACCTACTATGATGAGGTGCCTTGTTTCTCGTACAAACTACCAGTGCTGGTTATGTAAGATGGTTATTTATGGGGAACAAGGGGATGGATTCCATGCTGGCCCACGAATCAAATTGATTGACTGTACACAATGGCGACGGCCTGCAGTGATCCATTGTGTACCGACATTTACATTTGAATTTACATTTACAGTGCCGAGGTGGATACAGAGAAACGAGAATTTTTTTACCACCCCAAGGTTCAATCCAAGGTTCAATGTCAGTTGTATGGCTTAAAAAATCACAGCCTACTTTCACTTAAAAGTCAATGCGATAATCATAATTATTGCCTTAACACTTATCTGATGTATATTTAAAACTTGCGCACATAGTTTCATTCAAATGAGTCCCATGGGTAAGGGTTAAATATTGATGATGATGAATTAGAAAATGAAATAACGAAATGTCTCAGCTCACGTCATATGTAAAAAAATACATAAAAAAATGATAATAAAAAAGTGTATGGGAATACGTATATGGGGTGGTTGCAATGCGATGAGCTAGTCGAGCAGGTAATGGCTAGGGGTACTGACTAGTGAAGCGCCGTTTAAAGCAGCTGGCTCACCGACGACGAGGAAACAATTAATTGTCCCTCGTTATTTATTAAAAGTACAACTTTGAATAATATTACAGTCGATGCCAAAGAGATACTTTACTACCTTGTCGCTGTCACTTTATGTTTGACCTTTTATATAAAATTGTCAGAAGACAAACAATGATAAGTTACTAAAGTGCAAAGATATCTTTGAGCTCGACTGATTATTTTATGAACTACGTGTATCTTACATACAACATTAAACGTATCAAAAATATGAATTTTATATTTCATCGTTGTAACAGGTATGACAAGGATCATCATCATCTCAGCCTATATACGTCCCACTGCTGGGCACAGGCCTCCTCTCAGATCAAGAGGGCTTGGGCCATAGTTCCCACGCGGGCCCAGTGCGGATTGGGAACTTCGCACGCACCATTGAATCACTTCGCAGGTTTGTGCAGGTTTCCTCACGATGTTTTCCTTCACCGCAAAGCTCGTGGTAAATTTCAAATGTAATTCCGCACACTTGAAATTTACCACGAATTTGACAAGGATACATTGAAGAAATTGCGGGTGGATGTTTGCCTTGGGAGCAATCAAAGGCAAATGTGGACACACAAAATAGAAAATGTGTCTAGTATTAATTTGAATGATCAATAAGATGGCGTTCTAAGGAGGAAGCCTTTGTTCAGCAGTGGATCTTCCGGCTGATGATCAATTTGAACGCTAGTCGTTCGCACTGTCGATGAACGGGCGTGCTTTCTAGCCTAGTTTTCGCTTATCGCGGTCCATGGACAGCTGTCTGAATCATGTTGCGCACGAGTAGTTCCCTGTGAGCCAGCGCCTGGTGAGGTCAGTGTGGCCGGTTACCTGTCGGTGCGTCTCGCGGCTGTTGCTGCGGCCGCCGAACATGAGCCGCAGGCGCGACACGCCGGCGCCCGCGCCGCCGCCGCCGCCGCCGCCACCACCGCCCGCCGACACGCTGGAAAACATACCAACCATACTACATTACATAGGGTGCTATGACTATTATTTATATAAATAAATACTCATAAAGAATTTTACGAAAAAGTGAAAAAAAATCTAATTGAAAAATCCCCATCCTAAAAATGAGTGCGACGTTTACCAGCCTGTATCTATAGGCGAGTAAAATGGGTTTTGTGAACGAGTTATTCACTCTGATTTTTACTTGCCAGAATTGAACTTGCATGCTTGACCACGAAATAGAAAAAAACTAGTGGAACATTTCGGCGAACTGACCTATAACTTCATCTATATCAAACAAGTAGATAAAGAAAACTTGACCTATATCAAACAAGTAGATAAAGAAAAGTACCTTGGCCTTGTTTTAGATAAAAACCTAAATTGGAAACCACACATTGAAAAAATTAAGTCAAAAATAACCTCATTAATAGGAGCACTGCGTGGTATTGCTAGATATCTCCCTCAACAAGTGAGATACACTATATATAACGCGTTGGTCAAACCCCATATAGACTACTTAATCGAAGTATGGGGCACGGCCGCTAAATCTAATCTTAAAGCCATACAAACAACTCAAAATAAATTAATCAAAACGCTATTTCAATTTAACTACCTAACATCATCCCATAAAATATATAAAGAAACTAAATTACTAAACATAACACAATCGTATATATACAACACCTGCATTTTAGTTCGTAAAATATTACATAAAAAAATACTTACTCAAATAAGCTTTACAAAAAAGAAGTTCAAACAAAAAATCCAGCTTCGAAATGCGAACGATCTAGTTTTGCGAGCACCACGCACGAAATATGGGAAAAAATGTGTGTTGTATGAAGGTGCTCAGCTGTACAATAAACTCCCTAAACATATAAAGAATATCAAGTCAGTATATCGTTTTAAAAAAATGCTCAAAAAACATATATTAAATATTGTCACAGACGATAATATATATTAATTTAAAATGTTAACGAAAACATGTGCTTTAGCTGAACGTGTTTTTATTTACATAGACGTTACGGACGTAATTTAAAATATATATGTAAAAAAAAAAAAAAAAAAAAACACCTAACTACACCTGCATAAATAACTAAATACAAAATGCTCAGACATAATTTACAGCAAATAAAAAAAAGTATCATTATAACATTAATTTCGTAGTGACACGAAATACAAAGCAACTACGCTATGCCACTTCCAGTCTGCGTTAGCTCGGAGTTTCGTTGTCTTGTTTACAACTCGGCGCGGCGCACGGATCTTACCTGCACTAGCAATAAGTACCTATCGGCAGAATGCTGTCGGAGTGTTGTATTGTTACCTACCCCCTTTTTATGTTCTCGCTCATTATAAACATACATGTTTAATTTTAAGTTCTCATAATAAGTGAATTGTAAATTCTTAATGAGAATAAATGATCTTTAAACCAAAAAAAAAATAACTTGTGGGACTCCGCATACTAGTAGCAAACGCGAAGCGGCTGCTTGACATTTCCACTAGTTTTTTCTATTCTGTGATTGCCAGGATATTAATCAGCAATATTCATTAAACGTTTTTTATAGTATAAATTAGAGCTAATAGTGTTATAAGCTTATAAATTATGTATATTAATTCTGAATCTCTGAAATTCTGTTTTATTAATTCTGAAGTAAATTTTTATGGGAATAAAGTTCATACCTTTCGACAGCGGCGGCGGCAGCCAGCGGTGCCAGCGGGGCCACGCGGCGCGCGCCAGCCGCCCCGCCGCCGACCCCACCCCCGCCGACGCTCCCGCTCCCGCTCCCGCTCCCGCTCCCGCTCCCGCGCCCGCACCCGCCCCTGGACTACCGCTAGCACCTGCTCCCGCGCCTGAGTGTACCTGCAAACACGCACTGTAGAGTAAAGTCGGGACAGATGCCACACCTTAAGAAATTACTTCATAACTTTTACTGCAAAAACAAAACACATTGTTTTATTAGTCAAATCCAAGCAAGCAAATACTGTCATCTGCGAATTGATAAAAAAATACATTTGATATTTATAAAGCATTAACGATTTTTGCGGACGTCTATATTTTGAAACATCTATCTTACTTAGATACGTACGCTCGCTCGAGCAACAAAGTGTTATTTCTTTATAAGTGGAAACTGTTTTGGCTTATGTATCATCTAAATTAATTTATATTCAACTGTGTCATATATGCTGTTTGTTTCCCAAATAAATAAATAGATGATAGTCCCATAACCTGTAATATAATGTTTAGGGCAGATTCCTGAGTGAGAAACCTGTTTCTGAACCAGTGAGATACACCTTTGTCATCATCAATCACGGTCAGAATTATGTAAAAAAAAGAAACAGGAAACAGGGTATTTATCCTGCAAAAACTTTGATTGCACATTGTTTTGCCATGCAATCACACAGAGCTCAAAATTATTGTAAATTTCATATATAAATTTCGAAAAACTCAAGAGATGCGAGCCCGGGTTCGAGCTCACGATTCTCTGCTTCAGTGGCCATTGGTCAAACCTAGGCCTGCGAAGCAATTCAATGGTGTGTGTGAAGTTCCCAATCCGCAGTGGGGAACTAAAGCTCGAGGCCTTTCATTCTGAGAGAAGGTCTGTGCCCAATAGTGGGCCGTGTATAGGCTGTGATGCGTGGCGTTACCTTGTCGTTCCTGCGCAGCGAGTCCCGCCAGCGCGGCGGCTCGGGCGCGGGCGGCGTGGCGGGCGGCGACGCGCGGCGCATGCGCTCCACGCGACCCGGCTTCTCCTCTGTGTACACTATCTTCTCATAGCTGGCATACAAAAATAACAAACTCCATGTAGTGTACACAATGGACCATGCGCCGTTATTCGTCATGATCCATTGGTCATTATTAATTGTCCGCCATTGTACGCCATTGCTACCCAGTACTGTAGTGGACAACAATTTAATAAGTAAAAATACATTACACGCCCAAAAAACAACCGAAAAACAAACGCAAACATGCTGGCAGTGGCAGCAGCGCACACACAGGTACACGTGTTATGTTCTTTTTACTTCTGTTACGAAATACGATTTTTTGTCACGTGACCGCATTATCTTTCTTTATGCTTAATTTTCTCCTTTTTTACTAACTGAATGTTTTGATTTCGTTGACAAAAAAAAATAATTTTTTTTTCACTGTTTCAATGGATAGCAGACCTGGGTGTTTGATATTAATTTTAGCTTGATAGCTCCACACGATCCTGAGAAAAAATACTTTAATGGACGGACAAACAACAATGTGATCCGTTTCGTTTCTGCCGATTGAGGTATGAAATCCTTAAAACGAATGAAAGTGATCCAGTTCCGATTGAGTATGTTCAAAGTAACAGTAAGTATCCAAGTGATCCATTGTTCCGATCGACCATGTTCAATGTAACGGTAAGTATTCAAGTGATCCACTGTTCCGATTGAGCATGTTCAAAGTAACAGTAAGTACGAAGTGATCTACTGTTCCCATTGATCGAGCATGCACAAGTAACAGTAAGCGAGTGCTGACCCGTCCTTCCCCCTGACGGAGACCGGCTTCCCGGGCGCGTCCCGGCGCGGCGGCGGCGGCGCGCGCGGCAGCGACCGCGCCTGCAACTCCGCTAACGGCGCCGGCAGCGAACTGAACACACCATAAACAATGATCAAAATCATTTATTTTTATGTATTTACTTAACAACATTCATACAGCTAATTACTTCATTAATATTAATAGCGGGTTCGCACTACGTCCGATCCGAATTCGATCCGAATCCGTGAAAATACGGTCCGGAGCAGTCGTAAAACGTTTTGTACGATAATTTACGCACTATTTTTGCAGGTGGTAGGACCTTGTGCAAGGTCCGCCCGGATTGCTACCACCATCTTGCTCGCTAATCCTGCCGTGAAGCAGCAGTGCTGGCACTGTTGTGTTTCGGCGTGGAGAGTAAGACAGCCGGTGAAATTACTGGCACTTGAGGTATCCCATCTTCGGCCTCTAGGTTGTCAACGCATCTGCAATACCCGTGGTGTTGCAGATGTTTATGGGCGGTGGTGATCTCTTACCATAAGGAGACCCACTTGCTCGTTTGCCAACCAGCCACTTAAAAAAAAAAAAAAAACTAGATCTGATTTCTGTCATGCGATTTCACCATAAAAATAACTCTACGACTACTCCGGTCCGTATTTTCACGGGTTCGGATCGGATTCGAATCGTTACAGTGCGCAACCGCTCTAAGATTTATAACAAATTCAGATAAGTGCTTTAAGGCTAGCGTGCAGTAACAGCTCAAACAGACGCGATGCCTCGTAATGCGGATCGGAGTTGCAGACAGTTTTTTTTCTATTTGCAGAGCTTCCCTGCGCGCGCTCGTTTGTTCGCCCGCTCCGCTGCCTCGCTCCACTCAGACGAGCAGGCAACTTAATGTGCCGGGCTCGCCTTTCCCGTCGCAATTTATTTCCAAATACCATAACACAGTAACATCCCACGCATAGTCTAGCAGCCGGCGTGTACCTGGGCGGTAACGCGCCGTACAAGACGTCGGGCACGACCTCCCGCAGCCGTCGCTGCAGCGAGGCGTCTCGCTCGCCGCGCTCCACGCCTAGTAACACGCGGTTCGTGTACACCTGCCGACGCTCCTCCTCCTGTAACACATCATGGTAACACACTGATGGTAACACTGACGGTAACACACCTATGGTAACACGTTGGTAACACATCGATGGTAACATTACATCCATTGGCGAGTACCGCTTGTGTGGCAGCCAGTCGGTGTGCCAGAGGCAGTAAAGTCTAGTAACATTACACTGCGGCGGCCTAACGGTAATCTGTTCCTGTTGTGTTGGCCCGCCCATTGGCACTTGAACTCGCACATTCTTCGAGCTTTCACCGTCTTCATTTCTTCGGCGAATTTCCGTATTCCGGCTCTAAATCAATTTTTCTTCGTATCAAATCAATCTACCACCGACCTGTTTCTTGAGCATGAACTCCTCGAGCGTGACGAAGCCGACGAAGCTGTCGGGCTTGTGCAGCGGGGCTCTTGCGAGCGGCACGGAGCGCGGCTGCGGGCGCGCCGCGAACTCGCTCTTGTCGAAGTCCAGCAGGTTGGGGTTGGACGCGTGGATGTAGTTGAGGGGCGTGGGGGGGCGCGGGGCGGCCGCCCCCCCGGCCGCGCCCCCAGCCCCGCCCCCGGCCCCGCCCGGCGCCGCGCGACGGTAGCTGCGGTAGTGCTCCGTCGGGACCGCACATTCGACTGCTTGCTCTGGAACCATACGCGATACGTTTGCAGGTACTTCGTGCTTTCTTGAGCTTGAGTTTATAGCAGTAACTGCCAATCCCTAAATATTATAAATGAGTAAGTGCGTGCGTCTGTGCGTGTCCGTGTTGATGTGTTATGTTTGTTACTTTTTCACACTAAAACGTCAAATAAACGAATTTGAATTAAATTTGGTATGCAGATAGTTGAACATCTGAAATAGCACATAGCTAAGCTATTTTTGATTCCGATATTCTCACAGGATCGGAATAAAATCATGAAATCTCAACCGCGAGGATTAAAGACATCAGGCGCGGATATTTTATATGGTTATCTCTACGATTAATTACTGGGAATTCCCACTGGAGTTTAGTAGGTAAATCCTGGCATTCCTATTCAACTATCTACTTACAGTCAGCAGCAGAAGTGGATGAGCGGTTACGGTGCTCAAAATCACAGTTAAAGTCAAAGTCAAAGTCAAAATATCTTTATTCAATTTAGGCTATAACAAGCACTAATGAATGTCAAAAAAAATCTACCACCGGTTCGGAAAAACCTCTGTTGAGAAGAATCCGGCAAGAAACTCAACGAGGTATATTTTTTTTAAACAGATTTACAATATTATTAAATCATATCTATTCATCACAAGTATTTAACACAACTTTATTTTTAACACAGTAGGTTCGCTATTTGAAGGGATCGCTAATGCGGATCGGAATTATTTCCAAATTCCACACACACGACTCTACTGCCAACGTAATAAGAGTGTTTAGATTTTAGATCATTTTATGCACCACAACCGGTCATCTACTTCTGCTACTGATTGCACCAGATCTACAATACAATACAACTATTCTTATAGTGCACACCACAAATGAGAAAAATGAACGGTGATGACTGATGACGGTAATGGGACTTTTGGGACAACAATATGATATAAATATTAGTGCCACTTGTCCCATGGGACAACTGGGGCGTAATCATCCCAGTAGTCCCATGATGGGACAACTCAATGGGACTAGTGGGATAGACGGCATTTTTTTGACCTAGTCGTTTATGAATAAAAATAATTATTATTTATTCGCAAAGATAAAATAAAAAAATATTTATACAAGTTGACTGGGTAAAATAAGAATAAAAGCAATGTCTTGCGAAATCGCGAAGCGGTCCCAGCTCAGCATAGTGTTGGCCGTGCAGGCCAACGCTGGTCTTTCGCTGTGACCGCTTGTGACAATTCAAAAAAGTAAACAAAATAATAATAAATAACAAAATAAAAAAAATAAAAAATTAAAAGTTTTTTTTTATTCGACTGGATGGCAAACGAGCAAGTGGGTCGCCAACCTAGAGGCCTAAGATGGGATACCTTAAGTGCCAGTAATTTCACCGGCTGTCTTACTCTCTACGCCGAAACACAACAGTGCAAACACTGCTGCTCACGGCAGGATTAGCGAGCAAGATGGTGGTAGCAATCCGGGCGGACCTTGCACAGGGTCCTACCACCTGCAATAAGTTAAACAACAATCCACGTCCCAATAACCGGCCATAGACCATTAGACTTCGGCACAGCACAATCCGTCAGTTGCCTAGTCTGGCATACATAGGTATGACATCAGTGGCCCTGCCATAATGTGAGACGTCGATAGCTCCTTTTAAGCCGCGGGTAAATTCTAGTTATAACGGGTGTCTCTGACCGTGGGGCTTTAAATCCAAGGGTCGATTCTACTCGCATAACTTAGATACTTTTGTTTTGTAACATTTTCAAATAACTTGAATTTAGATAATTCATTGATCCTCAAAGTTCCATTGTTAAATCAGTGTATCGTGTTGCTGGCAACACAAGATTTTGTAAGCGTTAAGGTTGGTAGAACCTTTTTTCTCTCACACATCCGGTCGTCCATCGGCCATAACACTGTTTCTACGTCTAACAAGACAATTCCGCGTTCTATTTTTGCTCTTTCTAACTGTGTAAGTGTTGGTGTTTTCATAATAAATTTTCATACAGTGCACAGACTTTTCTTAAGAAGAAACAAAAAACAATCTACAGTCCACACTCCCAACATTGGTCCTTCGAACCGGATGTGTGAGAGAAAAAAGATTCTGCCAACCTTAACGCCTACAAAATCTTGTGTTGCCAGCAACATATCGGACATGGCGGTGTTATCGCTGTATCTTGGTACGGGCCTTTGATATGATGATGATGATATAATTTTTGAGGTTTATTTGACATGTCCGAGATAAACAATTCATTATTATCATCATCATCATCATCATCATCAGCCTATGTTCGCCCATTGCTGGACATATTCCTCTCCTATGGCACGCCACTGAGCACGATCGTCGGCCACTCTCATCCAGCTCTTGCCAGCCGTCCTGCGAATATCATCGCTCCACCGAGTCTGAGGACGCCCTACGCTACGTTTGCCGATCCGTCCGATTCGATGTGGTGGAAGATAAACAATTAAATTAACGTCACTTCTCCCTTGTCTATGGTTTTAATTTTTATATTTTTATTTATTCTCCGTCTGACTGGGGCAAAGGAACTGGCTCATGCATACATGTTTATTAAACGTTTGGGCTCCACAGAAAACCAGCGTTGCTGCACATAATGTGCGGCAACACATGCTGAGTGGAGACCCTTTTTGGTATCCTGCCGTGTCACCAAGTGACATAGTTTTAGTGCTAGTTCTAGTCTTAGTTTTAGGTGGTACTTTTGGAGCCAAAATAAACCTATCTTTCTTTCTTTCTATCAATGTTATTGAATGAATAAATAAAATAAATAAATAATGCATCGGTCGCACCTTAGCGGGCTTGTCCTCCTTGTGGCGAGCGCGCGAGAAGAAGCGCAGGTACTTGCGGTCCAGGCTGGTCGCCCCGCCCACACCCACCACACCCACCGCCTCCGACGACTCGCTCCTGACACACACCACCATCATCATCGCACCCCGCACCCCGCACCCCACACACGGCCACCGCTGCCGGTCTGTGCCCCTCAGAATAAGAGGCCTTGGGCCAGGAAGGATTGGCCACATTTACCGATAAATAATAACAAAAAAGGAAAACAGACTCCAAAAAAAAAATAGGAACCGACTACAACGCCCTTGCAATATTTTTCTAGGTACCTAACTAGCTCGAAGTCGGTGATTCAGCATGAGCCAGCAGGAGTGGAACAATAGTCGTTGTAAGTGATAGGTCGAATAAAACTCGTAAATACGTAAAAATGGAAAAAAAAACTTTGTGCGTGTGAGCAGTTGCAGCCTAGCGTTCGCGAAGAGATCGTCTACATAAAGTCAAGTACCGACAATGTGTCGTTTTTAGCCTGCGCATACCCACCAAATTTTTAATATATTTATTAATAAAAGAGGAAGCTAGATGGCGTAAAAAACAACAAATTAATCGTCGCATGAAAATATTAAAATTTAAAAACTAACTTAATCTAGTAAAATTTTAACAAACATTTACATAAAACATCGCGTCGCCTACAATTCCACCCCCTTAGTGATGATGACAGTCATCACTAGAATCCATTTGTGAGGAAAGCATGGCGACGCGAGTCACCGGTCGTCGCAACGTGCCCGTGCGAGTGCGCACGTCCACTACGCGGATGCGTCCGTCATCCCCGGGGAGTGTCGCACTCACTACACCGTGCCGCCATGAGCCACGCTCTAAGTTTGGTTCCACAAGCAAGACATAGTCTCCTATACGCAAGGCCCTACGCTCACTGGTCCACTTTTGTCGCGGTAATAATGTGGGCAAATACTCTTTTAGCCACCGCGACCAAAACATATCCGTTAAGCGTTGAGCGATCCGCCACTGCTTTCTAAGCGATAGATCCACGTCTTCATACTTACCAAAAGAGGGGCCATTGGATGATGTACCTATCAAAAAATGATTAGGTGTCAAGGCCTCGGATAGTTAGGGTCCGTCGAAACATGGGTAATGGGACGACTGTTAACAAGGGCTTCTACTTCGGCCATTAATGTTGAAAGCGTTTCCGGTCGAGGCGCACGTTCCTTGAGTACGATCTTCAAGGCCGTTTTAAAACTGCGGACCATTCTCTCCCAGGCTCCTCCCATTTCTGGGGCTCCTGGGGGTATAAATCGCCAGTCAATCCCCTGACGAGACCGTCACTGCATAGTGCATCTCTGTTTAAGTCTTCGATGCTGCGTTTTATCTCGGAATCGGCTCCTCGTAGGTTAGTTCCATTATCTGAGTAGATAGTGGTAGGTGTTCCTCTACGAGCTATCATTCTTCTCAACGCCATGATAGTGGCGTCCGTGGTTAGGTTCTCCGTTATTTCTACGTGAACGGCACGAATAGTTAAACACGTAAATAACATTCCGTATCGTTTTTGCCTTCCACGACCAACCGTGACTTCCATGGGTCCAAAGAAGTCGAGACCAGTAAAGGTGAACGGCCGTCGGTTGTGCTGCAGCCGGGCGGGCGGAAGGTCGGCCATGCGCTGGGGCTGCGGGGCCGCGCGCCGATACTTGCAGAACAAGCATTGCGCTGCGACGGCACGAACAGTGGGTCGGAGCCTCAAAATCCAGTAGGCCTGCCTCAACTCATTCACCACCAGTTCATGAGCTCCATGAAGAGCACGTCTGTGGTGGTACTCCACGAGCAGCCTGGTCGTCCTATGGTGACCGTCAAGGATAACAGGGCGCTTAGTTCTCTCCGGGACACCGTCAGTTTTATCCACACGGCCGCCAACTCGCAGTAAACCGCTACTATCAAGGTAAGGCGTTAAATTTAGTAACCTACTATTTTTTAATAAAGGCTTATTTTGTTTAAGACACTCTATTTCGGTGGCAAAACAATCGTGCTGACTTTTTTTTATCAATAATTCCTCTGCCTGTTTTAATAATTCATTGTCGATTCGATTATTCTTTCGTTGACATTTACGAATAAAAAATAAAACCCTCACCGTTGTCATTAGTAATCGAATCCACGATGAACTATTATTCTCATCAGGTACCGGAAGTTCGGTGATTTGTCGCGTACTTAGGACGTTAACACATTTTTGCTCACAGATAACTTCATCTGTTTGCTTAGATGTTTTAATGTCTTTGGGCCACTTAAATTCAGGTTCCTTTAAAAAATCAGGTCCCTGAAACCATAAATCCTGAAAGTTCAATGGAGGCGCATCCTCTCTGGTGGCTATATCCGCGGCGTTCAGGCGCGACGGCAGGTGGCGCCACTCGCTCGCGACGGTCAGCTCGTCAATCTCGCCGAGCCGGTGCGCGACGTACGGCTTGTAGCTTCTGGGGTCGCTGCGTATCCACTGCAGTACAGTGCTAGAATCGGTCCAGAAGTACCGCTTGTCTGCCTTCACATCCTTATGTTCGCGCTGTATCATGCTAGCCAAGCGCGCGCCAAGTAACCCTGCTTGCAGTTCAAGTCTAGGTACAGAGACTGGGCGTAAAGGCGTGACGCGGCTCTTACTAGCGACAAAACAAATCTTCACGCTTCCATCCGTACGTATAAAACGCCAATAACTGACTGCAGCGTAAGCTTGAATTGACGCGTCGTTAAATGTATGCAGCTCGGTACGCAAGGTTTTGGGCTCACTTACTACATCCTCCATGTCTGCGTAGCAGCCTGTCCATGGGCCTGAGTCAGCATAGCAGCGAGGAATGCGCAACGTAGCTAAAAGCTTTAACTCATTGAGCCACTTCACCCATTTCGTGTGCTCATCGGGCTGGATGCGGCAATTCCAATCTATACCACTGCGATGAACATTCTGAAATATTATTTTACTTTTAATAATAAAAGGAGACAAAAAACCATGAATGTCGTAAACAGACATAATAAGGCTAAGCATCTTTGCTTTAGTAGGAGGTTCACTTCCATTTAAAATCTCCTCAGGTATCCTATTAAACGACACTTGAAACCCAAACGTGTCATCGGATGGATGCCACATTAAACCTAAAGTGCGCTCAGTCGTATTCATGGATCCGTCCTTGAATTGAACAGCTGACTGCGCGAGCGCCGTGGTCGGTATATTATTTAAAACCTGTTTATCGTTACTCGACCAACCCCTTATCTCAAATCCGCCACATTTATGAATATGACTAATTTCCTTCACTAATTTAATAGCGTTAGTCGCGTCAGTAGTCGAATATAAACAGTCATCCATATAATGACTATTTACTATAACTTGCACAGCTTCCGGGTACAAGTCCTCATACTTTAACGCATTTTTGTTTTTTACATATTGCGCGATAAATGGCGAACAACAACCGCCAAATATTAAACTTTGCATTACACAAATTTTAACGGGAGCGCGCGGTGATTCTTGCCACAAAAACCTAAAAACATGTTGGTCGCTCGGGCGAATTTTAATCCTCAAAAACATGTCTTTTATATCACCTATGATAACTACTTTGTTCTCGCGAAATCGAAACATTATACCCATTAGTGAATTATACAAATCAGGACCCGTAAGCAAGTAGTCATTTAGGCATGTTCCGTTCACCTTAGAAGCCGCGTCAAAAACAAGGCGCAATTTACCCGGCTTGTTAGGGTTCTGAACCCCAAAATGTGGTAGATACCATATGCGGTGAGCCGAGAGTTCATTTTCCTTTAGCTCTCGAGCATAACCATCAGCAAACAATTTGTTTACCTCGTTCCTATACCTGTCTGCGTACGCGTCGTCTTTAAGGAATTTTCGCATTAAAGAACGTAGTCGCGAAGATGCATTTTCGAATGAATCAGGCATTATAAATACGTCCTCTCGAAATGGTAGGCCTACTTCCCACTGGTTTCCGATAAGACGCGCAGTGTCATCTAAAATGTGCAATGCCCTTACATGCTCACTATTATCACGACGTAAGGTTGAAACTCCGATGGCATCTAAAGAAAAATAATTTTTAACTAACTCGTTTAATTTAATGATATTGTTTTCTATACCTTCATTTGAGTGAGCGAGGTGGAACACATTAGCAGCGTTGGAGTGAGTGCGACCGCAATAACCATGGATAGACCAGCCTAAATTACATCTAGAAGCATAAGGTTCATTTTTGTTGCCATGAATTATTTCGAGGGGTGCAATTAAAAAGTAATTATCTTCCCCAATCAACAAACGCGGAACTACACGGCTTTTACAAACATAATCCTTTACTTCAGTTAAACGCTTGCAATTGAGTGAATTTATAACAGATAAATCTTGAATAGGTAAATTTAACTTTGACACTTTGCGTAACTTAATGTCATAACTATTTTGTCCATGTTGTCCACTGATTTGAGCACTCACCGTCGGTGCATCGGATTGATACACCTCGAGTCCGAACGCGTCGATAAACTTTATAGCACTCGAGTGTTCACTTTTGAGACCTAACTCGGTGGCTAAGTCAGAGTCAATTATAGATACCGACGCCGCATCGTCCAGCAGGGCGTAGGTCTGCACAATACCGTTAGGTCCACTTATTTGCACTGACACCACTTTTAACATTACGTGATCCGTCGACGAGGGCCTTTCGCTGCCGGAGGCGACGTGGGCCACTGTGGAGGGTCCGCGGGCAGCGGCGGCTGGGCGGGCGGCTCCGGCTGCTCGTGCGGCGGGTCGCAGGCCGCGTCAGCTGATTGCGATGACGTAGGCTTCTGCCAGTGCAACAGGCGGTGGTGTGCGAGTCCACATTTGTCTATGTCGCACACAGGCGCGGGACATGTATTTCTATCGTGCCGTGACGTCAGACAACAATAACACAAACCGGTTTTCTTTACAAATCTCCACTTATCACGTCGCATAGCACGTTTAAATGCACGACACTCTGTTAACAAATGCTCTGATTTGGAACAAAATTTGCAGATTTTGTATCTTCGACGGCAGTTGTAGTAAATATAGGCCGATTAGAACGAAACTTATTTTCGTCGGTTCGTTTCGCCGGTACCGTCGCAGGCGCTTGATCTGTAGGTTTTTTATTAAAATCACGTAACTGTGTCATTCCGACTAAAGACAACATCTCAGCTTCGTGCTTTAGGAATGTACCCAGTATTTCTAACCTAGGCTTGCCTTCTGCTAATTTCTGGTAGGCAAAGTCGGTCCATTTACCTATTAGTGTGCTCGGAAGCTTCGATAAAACAGCTGATGCGAGCTCGGGACTGCGTAAGTAATCTTGCTGATTTAGGGCACGTATTGTTGCTATGCAGTTATTAACTTTAATAGAAAAGTTAATTAGATCGTACTGATACGTAGTAGGTAACGCAGGTAGTTTCTTGAGCTGCGTTGTCAGATTAAGAATTATGACTTCGGGTCGACCAAATCTTAATTCCAGGGCTTCCATCACAGCTGCAGGCGGAGTGTTACCGATAAGCAGGTCAGTCACTGCTTCCTTAGCGTCGCCGCGTAGTGATTTGCGAAGTCTCCACAGGTTTTCTGAGTCACTGAACTTACATATGCTTGTCGACTCATCATAGGCACTCTTAAAATGTAGCCACTCAATACTGTCACCGGTGAAATATGGTAATTCACGCGGAGTAGCAAGACGGCTGATCAGGCGATCGTCATCATGAGGTTCTCCGATGTCATCATCATTTCTCTTAAGGTAAGTGCCAGTTGCTGAATACCGTCACTAGGAACGTCGGTTCGCGGTTGCGGGCTAGGCTCGACCGGTCGACCGCTTTCTGGTGCTGGCTGGTGCTGAAGAACGCGCTGAGGTTCTTCGTAACCTTGATCCAACCATTTCTGAACATTTATGCTCGCTTGATCGGCAACTTCACTTCCGGCTTGGCTGGCTATTTCACTGGGGCAATCTTCGATATCGACTTTTGCTAAGTCAGCTTCTAGCTTCTTATTAATAAGCTCCAGGTGAATCTTTGCCTTCGCTTCAGCGGCTTCCAGCTCCAGTTGTTTGCGTCTGGCTATCGCTGAGGCGGTAGATCGCTTCGATTTTGATGACGTAACGGAGCCACCTTCAACGGACGTAAACGGCGTAGATTTTGGAGCCGTTTTCACCTTCATTTGTTCCAAATCCTTTGGCGGTGGGGCCGGTGGGCAACTATAGGTGCCAAGGTTCGGTTTCTCGACTATAGGTTCCGCGGGTTGCTGAGCCGAGGCACACGCTCTTTGTTCTAGCTCCCATTCTCGGTGCTGTTTACGCGTTAAAATTTTATTCGCCGGCGTGTTAAACATCTCACTGATTAGCGATCCGGTTCGAAGACCACTTTATTGTAAGTGATAGGTCGAATAAAACTCGTAAATACGTAAAAATGGAAAAAAAACTTTGTGCGTGTGAGCAGTTGCAGCCTAGCGTTCGCGAAGAGATCGTCTACATAAAGTCAAGTACCGACAATGTGTCGTTTTTAGCCTGCGCATACCCACCAAATTTTTAATATATTTATTAATAAAAGAGGAAGCTAGATGGCGTAAAAAACAACAAATTAATCGTCGCATGAAAATATTAAAATTTTAAAACTAACTTAATCTAGTAAAATTTTAACAAACATTTACATAAAACATCGCGTCGCCTACAGTTCGTCTACCTACATTACTGGGTTTAATCCCTCCTGCTGGGTCATGCTCAGTCACCAACTTCGAGCTAGTAGGTACCTAGAAAAATATTTTCAAGGGTAGTCCGTTCCATTTTTTTTTTTTGGAGTCAGTTTTACTTTTTTGTTCAAAAATTTCTTTATTTCTCACTTTTTAGTGATTCATAGCCAAAGTACATCTCACAACGATTCCATTAAGCCCAGACACGGCTAAGTTACGTTGTTTTATAACAGAGTTCCGTGGCCTACCTTCTGGCTTCAGCATCAGATCAGTTCGAAAGAATCATTAACTTTAAGCTTCTTCTTAGTCGCTTATCAAGGTATATTAAACATGATTGTTTATAAGACGAGCGAGTATTACTTAGCTTTGACGAGTTCCATTGGTCATCTACGGTCTTCTTCATCAGGTCCAGTTTACAAAATGATACTTTCTGAATGTAAATAATGCTTATCCTAATGCTAAAATACCAAAATGGCCATAGGTGTGCCTATAAAATTTGAGGTTTGCCCTCGATTTCTCTAGGATCCCATCATCAGATCTTACTTGGTGACAGTGGGACCACCTCAAAAGAGTACTCTTTCGAATAAAAAAAAATTTGAAAATCGGTCCACAATTGACTGAGTAATCGGTGTACATACATAACAATAAAAAAAATACAAACATTAGAACATAGAACCTCCTATCCTTTCCTAAAGTCGGTTAAAAATAAACCCCCTTCCAAAAAAAACGGGCACTTATGGTTTTTGTATTTTATGTGCATGAAAAACCATAGGTGCCCTTTTTTTTGAAAGGGGGTTTATATAAAAATCAGTTGTTCTTATTTATTTTCACAGATAAAAAGAATCTCAACAATCTTAATCATAAGATAAAATAAATGAGAATAAAAAAAAACTACGGCCCAAGCCCTCTTGTTCTGAGAGGAGGCCTGTGCTCAGCAGTGGGACGCATGTAGGCTGGGATGGTGGTGGTAAAAAAAGAACCCAACAATCCAACAAGCATTCCACAACGAAATTACAATATGGCCGCCACGTCCATTCGCTCGCCCGTATTCGTGTTTGACAAGAACTGAGTGCCTGGTAGGTATGGTCAGCATCAAAAGTAGCTGGTTACTTTTTTACTCTGTCACATTAATACATTAAAATTTGTCAATCTTGTATGGTGCAAAGTACGTGGCTGTAAAACGACAAAGTACAAAAGTAACCAGTTACTTTTGATGCTGACTGTACCACTAAACTTAATGCGCGCAGTGATAGCGACGCCCATCAAAGAGCTTGCGATAATTTAGCGACAGTCGTTGGTCTCGAGGTGTTTACTATCGGGTGTCCCAAAAAGGACGCAAGATTTCAATTTGCCGCCATTTTTGTATTTTAGTGCTGGCAACCCTAAAAAAAAACCATTTGACAGCTGAATGTTTAGGGTTTGTAAAAATGGCGGGTTATACGAAGGATCAACGCGTTTTTATTATTGAACAATATTTCAAAAGAAGTTTGGCGTGTACGGTTCGAAAATTCCGTGCAAAATATGGTCGGAATATTGACTTGACTTCATCAACTGTGAGCAGTGGTTGCAAAATTGAGAGAGAGTGGATCAATTCATGATGTTCATTCCACTGGTCGTCCAAAAACAAGCCGTTCAAATGGCAATGCTTTAAAAGAGGAAATTCGACGCATCTATGCAAAATGGTCATAGAAAATGTTGACAAAAGAGTGCGTATGTGCCAGCAAAGCCTAGGAGGACATTTGCCTGACGTATTATTCCACAAATATGCATAATGTGCGTGCTATTTTATGTATTTCAAGATTTAATATACAAATATATAATAACGAAAAAAAATGTCTTTTTCATCAATTTCAAATCTTGCGTCCTTTCTGGGACATCCTTTATAATACTTGTCAACTCTTGTCGAATAGACTATGAGCAAACAATTAGTTTCAGAGATTTCAGGTGTTATATTACATACCTCTGCATCCGGTGCGTGAGTTTCTTGAGCGAGCCAAACTTGGACTTGTCCTTCTCTTTTTCCTTGTCCTTCTCTCTGTCCCGCTCGCGGTCGCGCGTCCTCTCGCTCTCGGCGTCCGAGTCCGTCGAGTAGTCCGTCTCAGAATACTGCTTCGGCATCTCCCCTGATGTCTGAAATCACCAAGTGTACACGTTTGTGTGTCGCTCTGAAGCGTTAAGGCTGCCTATTGGTGGCACGCTGTATGAGCGCGTGGGAGCGTGTCACCTGCGGCGCGGCGTGCTCGTGCGTGGCGCGCTGTATGAGCGCGTGGGAGCGTGTCACCTGCGGCGCGGCGTGCTCGTGCGTGGCGCGCTGTATGAGCGTGTGGAAAGCGTGTCACCTGCGCGCGGGCGTGCTCGTGCGTGGCGCGCTGTATGAGCGTGTGGGAGCGTGTCACCTGCGGCGCGGCGTGCTCGTGCGTGGCGCGCTGTATGAGCGCGTGGGAGCGTGTCACCTGCGGCGCGGCGTGCTCGTGCGTGGCGCGCTGTATGAGCGTGTGAAGCGTGTCACCTGCGGCGCGGCGTGCTCCTCGTGCGTGGCGCCGCTGTATGAGCGCGTGGGAGCGTGTCACCTGCGGCGCGGCGTGCTCGTGCGTGGCGCGCTGTATGAGCGCGTGGGAGCGTGTCACCTGCGGCGGCGGCGGGGGCGTGCGTGGCGCGCTGTATGAGCGTGTGGGAGCGTGTCACCTGCGGCGCGCGTGCTCGTGCGTGGCGCGCTGTATGAGCGTGTGGGAGCGTGTCACCTGCGGCGCGGCGGCGTGCTCGTGCGTGGCGCGCTGTATGAGCGCGTGGGAGCGTGTCACCTGCGGCGCGGCGTGCTCGTGCGTGGCGCGCTGTATGAGCGCGTGGGAGCGTGTCACCTGCGGCGCGGCGTGCTCGTGCGTGGAGCGCTGTATGAGCGCGTGGGAGCGTGTCACCTGCGGCGCGGCGTGCTCGTGCGTGGCGCGCTGTATGAGCGCGTGGGAGCGTGTCACCTGCGGCGCGGCGTGCTCGTGCGTGGCGCGCTGTATGAGCGCGTGGGAGCGTGTCACCTGCGGCGCGGCGTGCTCGTGCGTGGCGCGCTGTATGAGCGTGTGGGAGCGTGTCACCTGCGGCGCGGCGTGCTCGTGCGTGGCGCGCTGTATGAGCGTGTGGGAGCGTGTCACCTGCGGCGCGGCGTGCTCGTGCGTGGCGCGCTGTATGAGCGCGTGAGCGTGTCACCTGCGGCGCGGCGTGCTCGTGCGTGTGCGCGCTGTATGAGCGTGTGGGAGCGTGTCACCTGCGCGCGGCGTGCTCGTGCGTGGCGCGCTGTATGAGCGTGTGGGAGCGTGTCACCTGCGGCGCGGCGTGTTCGTGCGTGGCGCGCTGTATGAGCGCGAGCCAGGCGCGCGCTGTGTCCGCCGACTCGCAGGCGAAGTAGAAGGCGGTCCCGGTGTGGTAGACCTTGAAGGCGTGCGGGCGCGACTTGACCTCGCCGGCCGCCGCCGCCGTGAACCCCGCCAGCTGGATCATGCAGTCCGCGCGCGAGCACTGCGACACAAGACCGAACTGTATTATGGTAGCGACCAGGGGAGCCTATACCTTCTACGAATAAAGTTGTATACGTATGGTCGGTTTTAGTATTCCGTGGTAGTGGTAGTGGTACCTCAGCGCTGCGGTAGGCGTAGAGCGCGCCGTCGCAGAGCAGCAGGTAGCGGCGCGCCCAGCGCGGCTGCTGCTGCGTGCGCGCGCGCACCCGCTGCCACACCGCGCCGCCCGCGCCGCGCCCCGCCAGCGCGCGCGCCGCCACCATGCGACGCTCTGCAACACGCATCAACCATCATGGTACTCTACGGTCTTTGCGTTACTATGATTTCCTTTAAACAGCAGCTGGTCTAAATAGTAAATTAGCTATTGGTGTCTCTTCCCCTCATAGGCCACCAGACCTTCCAAATGCACTCAAGCTGCCATTAAGATGATTTTCCACCGGCGAGGCGAGACGAGAATTGAAATTTGTATGGCGGCGCCCGCGTCGGCTTGCGACGGCTCGCGGCAAGCGCGCGAGAATTCATACAAATTTCAATTCTCGTCTCGCCTCGCCGGTGGGAAATCACCATTAGGGCCGGAACAATTGGTCTTAATAGCTAGTGGTGTAAGAAACAACTGGTTTAAGTAGCAAGTGGTCTTTAATTCTTGGACTCAACATCAACGAAGCTCCGCTTCGCGGAGCTCCTCTTCCGTGTACTATACCTCGTACGCAACTCTAACCTTACCTAACCTATGTATTTTTTTCAAGTTTTCGATTAGGTTAAGATCAGGTAAAATTAAAATTAATCCCTTGAGTTAGATTATTATAAAATATTGGACACGTATTTTTGTTTTTTTGCTATTGTCAATCAAACAAAAAATTATGAAGATACAGCCAGTTCCGCGTGACATTAGCCCTAGCACAGGCCTTGGTCTTTTTGGACTGTTACTGAACACTTGTCTCTAAACGCATATCAGGATTAGTAATACAATAAGTCTTAATATTAGTGAAATGTTAGCTGTATGCATGTTGTTGAATAAATAAATAAATAAACATCATACGTGAAACGAAAAATATATCTGCATTGGCTTCAAAACAGGTACTTACTGGCAAGCAGGGAGTTCTTTTTCTTCAAGCTTTTGGACTTGTAGGTGGGGAACATGGCGCGCACGCCGCCATGGTGCGCGGGCGGCGCGCCCGGCGGGCCCGGGAAGCCAGCGCCCAGGCTGAGCCCGCCGCCGGGGCCCGGCTCCGCGGCGTTGAGCGGCGGCAGCTCGCGGCGCTCGGCGCCCAGCACGAGGATGTCGTGCTTGCTGATGTGCCTGCGCGGCTTCAGCGGCCAGCCGGGCTCCGGCTCCGCGTCCGGCCGCACGGCGCGCAGCAACCCGTACTCGCAAGGGTGCGTGGCGGGCGGCGGCGGCCGCGGCGCGGCGGCGGCTCCGGCGGCGCCTCCGACCGCACCGGCGGTTCCGGCCGCGGCTGCCACGTCTGCCCCGGCTCCTCTTGGATAGCCCGCGCGTGATCGCCCGTTGACAACTTACGCCCATCGCCGGGACTCTTTATCGTCACGGCGGTATTGATAGTCTCGACCACGTCGCAGGTGTCGTCCTTATCTTCGGCGAACGAGAACTCGTTCTTCTCGTCGGTCAGCCGCCTGTTCTTCTGCTGGAGTATGGCCTCCTGTATCTGCGAGCTGGACTTCTTGAAGCCGAGGATCTGGTCGGCCTTCTGGGCGGAGTGCACGAGGATGGTGGGGCTGTCCGTGGGCGTGGTGGGGGACTCCGGGATGGTCTGAGTGGCGAGCGGGCCGGGCTCGTCGCCGCAGCCGCCGCCGCCGCCGCCGCCGTCGAAGTCGTAGGCGGGCGTGGAGTGGCTCTTGTCGAGCTTGCCGCGGTTGCGCGCGTCCCGGGCCTCTTCTTCTTCGGCTTTGAGCCGCGCGTTGTTCAACTTTTGCACCAACGGATGGTTGAGCGCGACGCCGAGGCAGGTGCGCGGCCGCGGGGACAGCTCCAGACCGGTGCTGCACGACACCGCCTGGAAAACCACAGCCTCTAGATGAGATTAGATTGGTATTTTAAATGGAATGTGATTATAACGAGCGCGCAATGAAAATTAAAATATGGGACGACAGAGATCCCCGCCTTGCGGCGGATTGTGGGAGGCGGATGTTAAAACGAGAAAATTGGCGTTTCATTTTTTACAAACAATTTTAAATGTAAAAATTTAAGTATCTCAGTTCTGCAGCGGATATCAACTTGGTGTCCACAGAACCATATAGGGTACATTTGAAGACCTACTCAATGACCTAACTTTCAGGTCTTTTGGTTTTTAAGCCAGAAGCTATATTGTTGAAAAATGATGTTCACGAATGCAGCTACCATCGTCCTACGCCGTCTAATAAAAAGAAGTGGTTCAAGTGTTAGACAATAAGGTTTTGTAACAAAATGTCCATGGTCCTTTCATACAATGTCAGGCATTGATGATGGCATAATAGTCAGTACCTTATCCCTCCGGTAGAGCGCCTCCAGCGGCTCGGGGCTGCCGCCCGCGCTACCGCCCGTCCGCCAGCGCTGCTGCGCCAGCTCCTGCCAGAACTGCAACAAACAATCATACTGATAAGTACCAGGACAGCAGCAGTGGAGAGGATATCACTGACCTGCTCGATGCCGGGCGACGGGGAGCCGCCGACTGGCACCGTAACGATGTACCAGGATAGCAGCAGCGGGGAGGAGTCACTGACCTGCTCGATACCGGACGGAGAGGACCTGGCCGCGGACTGGTGCAAGTCACGATGTACCAGGATAGCAGCAGCGGGGAGGAGTCACTGACTTGCTCGATACCGGGCGGCGGGGACCTGGCCGCGGACTGGTGCAAGTCACGATGTACCAGGGTAGCAGCAGCGGGGAGGAGTCACTGACCTGCTCGATACCGGGCGGCGAGGACCTGGCCGCGGACTGGTGCAAGTCACGATGTACCAGGACAGCAGCAGCGGGGAGAGTCACTGACTTGCTCGATACCGGGCGGCGGGGACCTGGCCGCGGACTGGTGCAAGTCACGATTACCAGGACAGCAGCAGCGGGGAGGAGTCACTGACTTGCTCGATACAGGGCGGCGGGGGACCTGGCCGCGGACTGGAGCAAGTCACGATGTACCAGGATAGCAGCAGCGGGGAGGAGTCACTGACTTGCTCGATAACGGGCGGCGAGGACCTGGCCGCGGACTGGTGCAAGTCACGATGTACCAGGGTAGCAGCAGCGGGGAGGAGTCACTGACCTGCTCGATACCGGGCGGAGGGGACCTGGCCGTAGACTGGTGCAAGTCACGATGTACCAGGGTAGCAGCAGCGGGGAGGAGTCACTGACCTGCTCGATACCGGGCGGAGAGGACCTGGCCGCGGACTGGTGCAAGTCACGATGTACCTGGGTAGCAGCAGCGGGGAGGAGTCACTGACCTGCTCGATACCGGGCGGAGGGACCTGGCCGTAGACTGGTGCAAGTCACGATGTACCTGGTAGCAGCAGCGGGGAGGAGTCACTGACCTGCTCGATACCGGGCGGCGGGCGGCGCGCCGTGGGGCTGGCGCAGCTCACGCTGTGTCTGCGGCGAGTCAGCGCGCGCGGCTTGGGCGGGTACATCCTACGATACGATAACATACATTTGTTGAACAAATCATAGCGGAATTCCACAATTTCCAAAAAGGTTCCACCCTGGTATGTGGTTCAGATTTCTCGTCTGTAGGTAATGCAATGCAGTCAACAAAAACTGAATTATGAAGATAAAAGTTTGAACAAAGAGATTATCGTGAGGGTGAACTGTCGTAGGGTAGGTTAAGGTAGTTACCGGGTGTGGTCGGGCGGCGCGGTGGGCGAGGCGGGCGGCGACAGCGGCTCGGAGTCGGACGAGCTGGCGTCCTCGCGCGGCGCCGGCGCCGGCGCAGCCAGCAGCGCGCGCGACGCCTGCAGCGCCTCCAGGCGGCTGCGGCTCCTGGGGAAACACAATGAGAATGCGTACGTTTGACAAATTTGACGTCACCTTTGTGATTGGTTAAATAAGCCAATCACAAGCGAGACTGAAACGTTAAATGGACCTCATCACACCATCTAGCGATATTTTGTATGCCCAGAACCTGCATGGGTTCCTTAGTTTTCGAGCAAGGCGTCCAGCAATTGAGTAAGAGCTATGTGCCTTCCCCCCCCTACCTCAGCTGCAGGGGCGGGCGCTGCGCGCGGCGGCGCAGGCGCAGTGTCAGCTCCCCGGAGGCGCCGCGCTCCGCGCACGCGCGCTCCACGGCCGCCCGCTCCACCCGATTACGCACACGGAGCCGACCTGCGACATAGCACATGCTTTATTTCACCTGGGCCTAATTTTTGACGCTTCCTTACCAGTTTAATAACATCAAATAATTAGAGAAAACATATATTATCATACTAGCTTTTGCCCGCGACTTCGTCCGCGTGGAATAGTAACTTTGGAAAGTATTTAATTTATTTAGGATACCTATTCTGCCAATAATAGCACATAGAAACTTCTACGGCTTACTGAAAATAACCATTTCAATACATTGCTATAAATATAAAGTATTTTTTTTTGTTTATCCGGATCAAATGATTTTTAGGGTTCCGTTCCTCAAGAGGCAAAAATTGAACCCTTATAGGATCACTTTTCTGTCCGTCCGTCCGTCTGTCTGTCAAGACCCTTTATCTAACGGAGTATCGGTATCGAGTTGAAATTATAAACCCCTAAACTCAGGTCAATAGTCCCGAAAGCTGTGAAAAAATCAAACTTCTAAGTCAAGGCAAACAAAAGCTACAGTCATTAAAGAGGTGTTTTCATACAAATCGCCTTAACAGAAAAAGTTATAGCACACTGCCGGCTGTCTTAGAAACTTGGAATCTTGCATAAAAGTGGCTCTTATAGCACAATAAATAAGAAAAATCTGAATTTTTCATGATGACCTCACTTTGCGTACATTATTCTTATGAGCTTAGAAGGTTCTGCTAACACTGCATCATCCCCCTCTGCTAACATCCCCTCGCAGGTAAAGTTTTTCAAATGAAGAACTTTTTCATAAACATTTTTTTTTGTTATTCATCATCATCGATCATTATCACCACAATCACCATCATCATCACCAATCATCATAATCAGCACCACTATCATCACCATCACCATCAATCAGCTCCACAGCCTCCGCTCCGCTCAGCAGCGTCCGCTCCGTTCCACTGCCTCCGCTCCGCTGCCTCCTCTCCACAGCCTCCGCTCCGCCAGCCTCCGCTCCGCCAGCCTCCGCTCCGTCAGCCTCCGCTCCGCCAGCCTCCGCTCCACCAGCCTCCACTCCGCCAGCCTCCGATCCGCTCAGCAGCGTCAGCTCCGCTCCGCTGCCTCCGCTCTACTTGACTGCCTCCGCTGCAGCCTAGATTGTCTCCGCTCTATCCGTTGCCTCCGCTCCACTCCGTTGCCTCCGCTCCACTCCGTTGCCTCCCTGCCTCCGCTCCGATGCCTCCGCTCCATTGTCTCCGCTCCGCTCCACTGCCTCCGCTCTGTTCCGCCAGCCTCCGCTCCGCCAGCCTCCGCTCCGCTCAGCAGCGTCAGCTCCACTCCGCTGCCTCCGCTCTACTTCACTGCCTCCGCTGTAGCCTGCATTGTCTCCGCTCCATCTGTTGCCTCCACTCCACTCCGTTGCCTTCTCGATTTATCTTCGAAATGACTACCTTCCATATACACTTTCATCCCCTATTTCATCCCCTCATAGGTCGAGTTTTCAAAAAAGGTCAACCAAATATAGATTTATTTCTTATTAAGTGCCTAAATTCCAAGTTTCATGGTTTTATCATCAACAGCGACGAACTTCCACCATATAAACTTTCATCCCCTATTTCAACCCTTTAAAGCCTCTTTTTCGCGATAAAAGATAGCCTATGTTCTTTCCCAAGGTCTATTCTATCTCTGTACCAAATTTCATCAAAATCCGTTCAGCGATTTAGGCGTGAAAGCGTAACAGACAGACAGACAGACAGTCAGACAGACAGAGTTACTTTCGCATTTATAATATTATAGTATAGTATGGATTAAGTTCCTAAATTCCAAGTTTCATGGTTTTATCATCAACAGCGACGAACTTCCACCATATAAACTTTCATCCCCTATTTCAACCCCTTAAAGCCTCTTTTTCGCGATAAAAGATAGCCTATGTTCTTTCCCAAGGTCTATTCTACCTCTGTACCAAATTTCATCAAAATCCGTTCAGCGGTTTAGGCGTGAAAGCGTAACAGACAGACAGACAGACAGACAGACAGACAGACAGACAGTTACTTTCGCATTTATAATATTAGTATGGATAGTATGGATGATAACTACAGATGGAGCTGAAGAGCTCACTTACAAACGAAAGCTATGACGTGTAATTAGGCGGTGTGTTCCTAGTGTGTAGCAATGAGGGCTATCGTTTTTTGTCTTTCTAGATGGCGCACTGTTGCGTGAGGTTTTAAAGTGTGGCTTTCAAAGTCTGTTATTACGGGCCTGAAAACAAAGTTTAGATTAAAATCATATCTTATACACATTAAATCGTACCATAAAAATATCGAGCAACCAAAGTGTTGCGTAGCCCCGTTTTGTTCGGAAAAAAAGGGAGGACAAAAGTTTCCCAAAGACAAAACTGTCTCAAAACACACTCATTCATTGCCCCGTAACGCATAATTGCCATAATTAATTTCAGGTAACGCAAAATATTCACAAAATTATTTTTATTATAAATAAACCCGCGTAGCTCACCCAAAAGCTATGAGATTTGACATTTCAGAGACCTCACGCTACACTAGCGCCTCTAGCGGCGAATTCATACGCGATAGCCCTCATTATGTCTCAGTGTGTAACAATCCTGTCTCAGGTGTGAAGCAAGTGCGTCTCGGGTGTTGTGTGCCAGGTTTGTAGCAGATATGTCTCTGGTGGGTAGCGTGTGTCCCGGGCGTGTAGCGTGTAGCGTGAAGCAGTCGTCCAGGTACCTGCACGATCTCGTCCCCGTCGAGCACGGCGCCGGAGGCGTGCGCGGGCGAGCCGAAGCGGATGGCGGCGAGCTGGTGGTAGCCGCCGCACGACGGCAGCACGGCGAAGCCCAGCGGCCGCGCGCCCTGCGCCAGCGTCACCTGCTCCAGCGACGCCGGCTGCAGGATCACCGGGTCCGACACGTCCTGCAACATTATCATACAGGACTTTAAACATGCTATGCGGATTATAGATTTTTTTTCCATGGAAACGTAGGGTTTGGGGATCGAACTTCAAAGAAACAGCGTCTTAAGCTGTAGTTGGGTCAGTCAACTTTTGTGTGTAGCTGGTTGCCATGGTAACGTCTCCTGGGTCACTTCCAAATCTACTAAAAGTTAGGAATTGTGACAGTTTTAGGCAATTCCTTCACGGCTCATCTCATAAGCATGCTAGAAGTATACATTGCAAACATTTTTCTAAGCAAGTGTCTGATGTCTCCTGGGTCGTCGCACAAAAAAAGACCCACCTTATCAGTCTCAATGAGGGCTATCGCGAATGAATTCGCCGCTAGAGGCGCTAGTGTAGCGTGAGGTCTCCGAAATGTCAAATCTCATAGGTTTTGGGTGAGCTACGCGGGTTTATTTATAATTAGAATAATTTTGTGAATATTTTGCATTATCTGAAATTAATTATGGCAATTATGCGTTACGGGGCTATGAATGTCTGGTTTTGAGACAGTTTTGTCTTTCGGAAACCTTTGTCCTCCCTTTTTCCGAACAAAACGGGGACTATGCAACACTGTGGCATGCTCGATATTTTTATGGTACGGTTTTAAGGTGTATTAAATATGATTTTAAGCTAAACTTTGTTTTCACGCCCGTAATAACAGACTTTGAAAGCCATACTTAAAAACCTCACGCAACAGTGCGCCATCTAGTGAGACATAAAACGATAGCCCTCATTGAGGAACTTCGGTAGTGCGATGTCGGATATCGCAGTTGTTCTGTGTGACCACTTCAGCCTGCCTTTTCTCTCTAGGTTTACGAATGAGGGCTATCGTTTTTTGTCTCACTAGATGGCGCACTGTTGCGTGAGGTTTTTAAGTATGGCTTTCAAAGTCTGTTATTACGGGCGTGAAAACAAAGTTTAGATTAAAATCATATTTAATACACCTTAAAACCGTACCATAAAAATATCGAGCATGCCACAGTGTTGCAAAGTCCCTGTTTTGTTCGGAAAAAAGGGAGGACAAAGGTTTCCGAAAGACAAAACTGTCTCAAAACACAGACATTTATTGCCCCGGAACGCATATTTGCCATAATTAATTTCAGATATTGCAAAATATTCACAAAATTATTCTAATTATAAATAAACCCGCGTAGCTCACCCAAAAACTATGAGATTTGACATTTCGGAGACCTCACGCTACACTAGCGCCTGTAGCGGCGAATTCATTTGCGATAGCCTCATTGCAGTGCAGTCTGTCGGAGAGCGTGAAGCTGTATGGAGATGCAGGTGTTCCCAACCTGCACTATATGGTCGGCCAGCTGCGCGGCGGCGCGCGCGGCGGCGGCCACGGCGCGCGCGGGCTGCTCGGCGAAGCGGTCGCGCTGCGCGCACGTGCAGGCCTCCAGGCACAGCGCCAGCAGCGCGCCCGCGCGGCCCCGCAGCCCCGCCGCGCCCACCATGCGCTCCAGCCAGCACACCAGCGTCTGCCCACACGCCGACACATGTTACTGTACGGAACACGTTCACCGGACCCGGGAAATAATACCCATCGATTACTGACAATTTTTGAGCAACCTACAATTTTAAATTGTATGCTGCTAGACAACTTTTTAGTTATTTAAGGCCGTAGATTTTTTTGATATTTTCAGTCAATTAATTTATTTATCGCTTTAAATACTTTCCGTCGGGCGACACGCCTGCTCGTTTGCCTCCTATCATATAAAAAAATTACTTCAAACTTTGTCTTTGCAACCCTCGCGACGCTCGTCCCGTAAACGAGGTCTACTTGCCGCGCCTCAACGCCTCAACGAGCGCATACCTTGACGGCGGCGACGGCCCGCGCCACGTCCATGAGCGCCTGTGTCTCGAGCCGCTGGTCCCCGTGCGCCTGCGCCCTCAGCGCGCGGGCCGCCCCTCCCGCGCACACGGACACCCGCAACGCCAGCTGCTGCACGCACTCGCGGGGCAGCTCATATTGCTGCACACACACACAACAAGACTGGTTACATCGAAAATACAAACTCAGACATGGATGCACAGAAAAACCAGAAAAAGAGACCAGCGCTGGGAATCGAACCCAGGTCCTCAGCAATCCGTGCTGCGTGCTATAACCCCTACACCACCGCTGGACAGGAATCTAGATACGAATAATTTTCGATATGGTTTCACGGGATACCCGTAAAAGTAACAAATTTGGAGTTGAAATAAAAATACAAAAAAAGACTCCAAAAACCAATGATAATTGGTTGTATCATTTTCCCAAAGACATTATTTACCTGTAGCGTAATTCCATTCGCTTTTTTCCCAAATGTTTACTGTCCCACTGTGGGTTTCCCAATTTTAATCGACACAGTGACAGTACCGACGGACCTCCGCTCGCGCGGAGCTCCTACTTTTGTGTGGTTTTGATCCTTCGAACCGATGCAAACTTAACATAACCTAAACCTACATAATATGTTTCTTTGTCGATTAAAATTCGGAAAAAACGCGACTGTGAAAATAAGCATCAGCAAAAAAAAATATTGGAAAAAAAAACAGTCGCAAGCTTCCTTTAATCTGTGTTCAAAAACCGACACTGACCCGGATCGGCGGCAACCTTGTTATTATAGCAAATTAAATTAAAATCACGTAAACAAATCCCCCATATCAGTATGACCACATTCCGGCAGCCTACAGCGGCGATAACACGAGATAATGCTGACTCACGCCAAACAGAGACAACAGGGAACCGTCAAGGCCATAGCTTCGTAAAGATAAAAAATGTACACAAAGGAATAAACTAAAACACAATGCATTAGTCAGCGAGGAACGCAGTAAGGACAGTGATTCATTGGAATCAGTCATTGAAGAGTAGAGTCTTGCTCAGTGAATGTTGACTTTTATTATGACAATAGTGTAAGGTTACGCCTTTGTATGTACTTACCAATTTAACGTCGAAACTTGGCAAAACTGTATGATCACTGATCAGTCTGATCCTTTGGACTGGACGATACCATATTTAAAAAAAACTAAAATTAACGTCATCCCAGCTGGTACGTATGACCCTGTACCGTGGCCTGTACGTATGTGGGCACAGGCGTCTTCTCAGAAAGGCCCAGTGTGGATTGGGAACTTCACATAGGTACCATCAGCCAAATAAGTGGTCTACCAATTTTCAAACAAGTTCTTATCAAATGAACATGTCGCTAAAGTCGAACTTTCAAGTTTGACAGACACATCTATTGACATTATTGTTTTTTGACATGCAAACGATTATCAACTTTAGGGTGGTAGACCACATATTTGGCTGATGGTACACTACAACTACTACTGTTAAATTGCTTTACAGATTTGTGTAGATTTTCTCAACATGTTTTCCTTCACAGTAAAGCTCGTGGTCAATTTTAAATGTAATTTCGCACATTGTTTACAAAAATACATTCCATAATACCTTCAGAAGACAGCTTCGTTTTGCGGTCACGATTTTTGCCGAAAGTGAAACACAAACCGAAATTCAGTTTCGGTGCAAATACTGTCTGCAGTCTGCGGTCGGGCACGAGGCGACTCACAAAGTGCCGCAGCTGATCCACCGCCTCCAGCAGCAGCTCCTGGTGTCCGATGGCGCGCACTCCCAGCCGCTCCAGCTGGTCGCAGCGCAGCGCCAGCAGCCGCGCGCCGCCCACACCGCGCGCGCGCAGCCGCTCCGCGTGACCGACCCCGCTGCCGCCCAGCCTGACTCACAAAGTGCCGCAGCTGATCCACCGCCTCCAGCAGCAGCTCCTGGTGTCCGATGGCGCGCACTCCCAGCCGCTCCAGCTGGTCGCAGCGCAGCGCCAGCAGCCGCGCGCCGCCCACACCGCGCGCGCGCAGCCGCTCCGCGTGACCGACCCCGCTGCCGCCCAGCCTGACTCACAAAGTGCCGCAGCTGATCCACCGCCTCCAGCAGCAGCTCCTGGTGTCCGATGGCGCGCACTCCCAGCCGCTCCAGCTGGTCGCAGCGCAGCGCCAGCAGCCGCGCGCCGCCCACACCGCGCGCGCGCAGCCGCTCCGCGTGACCGACCCCGCTGCCGCCCAGCCTGACTCACAAAGTGCCGCAGCTGATCCACCGCCTCCAGCAGCAGCTCCTGGTGTCCGATGGCGCGCACTCCCAGCCGCTCCAGCTGGTCGCAGCGCAGCGCCAGCAGCCGCGCGCCGCCCACCCCGCGCGCGCGCAGCCGCTCCGCGTGACCGGCCCCGCTGCCGCCCAGCCTGACTCACAAAGTGCCGCAGCTGATCCACCGCCTCCAGCAGCAGCTCCTGGTGTCCGATGGCGCGCACTCCCAGCCGCTCCAGCTGGTCGCAGCGCAGCGCCAGCAGCCGCGCGCCGCCCACACCGCGCGCGCGCAGCCGCTCCGCGTGACCGACCCCGCTGCCGCCCAGCCTGACTCACAAAGTGCCGCAGCTGATCCACCGCCTCCAGCAGCAGCTCCTGGTGTCCGATGGCGCGCACTCCCAGCCGCTCCAGCTGGTCGCAGCGCAGCGCCAGCAGCCGCGCGCCGCCCACACCGCGCGCGCGCAGCCGCTCCGCGTGACCGACCCCGCTGCCGCCCAGCCTGACTCACAAAGTGCCGCAGCTGATCCACCGCCTCCAGCAGCAGCTCCTGGTGTCCGATGGCGCGCACTCCCAGCCGCTCCAGCTGGTCGCAGCGCAGCGCCAGCAGCCGCGCGCCGCCCACACCGCGCGCGCGCAGCCGCTCCGCGTGACCGACCCCGCTGCCGCCCAGCCTGACTCACAAAGTGCCGCAGCTGATCCACCGCCTCCAGCAGCAGCTCCTGGTGTCCGATGGCGCGCACTCCCAGCCGCTCCAGCTGGTCGCAGCGCAGCGCCAGCAGCCGCGCGCCGCCCACACCGCGCGCGCGCAGCCGCTCCGCGTGACCGACCCCGCTGCCGCCCAGCCTGACTCACAAAGTGCCGCAGCTGATCCACCGCCTCCAGCAGCAGCTCCTGGTGTCCGATGGCGCGCACTCCCAGCCGCTCCAGCTGGTCGCAGCGCAGCGCCAGCAGCCGCGCGCCGCCCACACCGCGCGCGCGCAGCCGCTCCGCGTGACCGGCCACGCTGCCGCCCAGCCCTGCCACACGACCACACGGATTATGCTTCCACAACACGGGCACGGCACGGGCCAGAGACGGCTTCGAACAGGAAACTTGAAGTGACATTGACTTGACACATGAGAGAACTTTAAATATGATTGTGAATTGAAATTTAGTTACTTATGCACTTTAAAAAAAGTCCCTGCCCAATCCATTGCTTCCAAAGTACCAAGCTGCACTTTCACCAAAAATGTGCAAAGATGTGTTGTGAGGAATGTGTCTTTCAGGAACCAATACAAATACTTCATTTACCTATCCTAGCTCGGCCCATCTCTGGTTAAAACGCATTCTAAAAAACTCACTTTTAACGATGATAGTGAATTGAAAATACTTTAATTATAGACTTTAAAAAAGTCATAAATTAAAAAACTTTACTCTGTTTCACTGTGCATAGTAAAATTAGTTATCTTTATTCTTGATTTGACAATGCGTCAACCTGAGAGATGTGGAGTTTAAAAGACCTTTGCCCAGCAGTGGGACACTTTACCAGGCTATTTAATAAAAAAGTTCTGATAAACTATCTTTTAAATAGTAAAAGTAAGTTATCAGAAATCAAATATGACACATTGTAGATAGATATTCTCACCATAACATGCCTTTTAATCAAGCCATTACAAAAAAAATTAGGCAGACACAAGTGTCCCCTGCCTGAAAGAGAAAGAAGACAGGACAGTGGCCCAGCCCTTTTACTCAATGCATTGCTTCCCAAGTATAATTCAAATCTATTGACTGACAGTAAATGGCAGATTAAATAGAAATAAATCTGTAAAAATCTGTAAATATCTTATTGAGTTGTTGCAGAGTTTATCTATTACTGCATTGTGACACAAACTCTCACCTACTTGTCATATACTCAGCTACGCAGCAAATAAATGTTAACTATGAATATGGGGTTTTAACAGAACAGAGTCAAATATGATGTTTTTTTTGGGGTTGAGTCGCCTTAAAGATCAAAGACAGGTCCTTGCTTTTGTTTACTAGTTTTCAGTTTTCTAATTTTTATGTGAGGTGCTTCATATGAAATGGGAATGCTCAGTTGGGAAAAATCCATTATGGACAACTGGAAAGGGATCGCGGGCCCAGACAGCACCAAACTCCTTAAGCTTACTCAAATATTATGATTCACAATGCTATGTAAATGAGCTGAATCATTCCTATATTTAACAATACGTAAAGTGAAAATTTAATGCTTAATTATACACAATAATTCAATTCAATTCTTGAAAGTATAGCTCCATCGATACTATCGATGATTCCGCCAATGTCGAGGTTGGAAAAGACACTATCAGTTTGGCCGTTGTTCGGTAGATTCAGTGTGCAGTATTGTACACAATTAGAAAGTTATCAAAGTCAAAGTGTAGGTTAGGTGAGTCTGATATTGTTTTATTTATGGCTTTCACCCTTGCTGTTTTAGCAAGATGTATTTTGCCAATGTCGATCAGGAGACATTACACACATGAGGAGACTGTTCGGTTTATATAATTAAGATTTTGGGGGAGGAACAGACATGTAGGAAACCTAAAATTTTTGTTGACAATTTAATTACTGACATAGTACAGCTTAGCTGTCCTATTAAAATATATTTATTTTGTAATTAAAACTAGGTGTAACTCACAGGTTCACCACAGATTAATTTAAAAGGAATCAAATACCCCCACACTGAAATAATTTAAAATCTTTAGCTGGACTTTCAAAGATTAGTCTATACAAACTAACAAACTTCAGCTTTAATATTTGCATAGATAGAAGATAATTATTTCTAATTAGCATTCATTAATTAGGGTAACATATGGTGGTGGTGTCTCATCACATCACACTCCAAACCAGTCATACCAAGCTGCGCACTTCAGATATACAAATATATACAAAATTTGGCCCACTCTTCTTACAAAAATAGCAGTTACTGCATACATTAGAGGGCCAGATTTTTTGCCATTCAGTATATTAACAAACAATTACATACATACATTTCAAATCTGCGAATTTCTGTACATTTATTAATTCTTAAGTGTAAATGTAAACAAAACTATTCAAGACCGAAAAGCAAGTCAGTTATTATTGCTAATGTTTGTTTGTGTTGGGGAAAATAATAATTATTAGTAACTTTTTAACCCAGTACTACTAAAAATAAGCTGAGTAGAGGACGACGGCTGTTTATTTTAATTCGCAGTGAACTGGCGGCTTTTTCAACAGGCGTCGCACTCCAATTACTAAGTATGTTGCACACGATCTCACAAAGAAAACTTGGGCCTGTGACTCAGTCACTGGCCACTGGAGGTCAGGGTGCTTCCTCACACTCGCGACAGTCGGAGATAACACTGCCGCCGGTCAAAGGACTACCAGGAACTGGTCACGGGAACAACGACTGACTCATCCCTCACAATCCTTGGGAATACGCGCGTACCTTTCATCCATTCTGCCACCTGATCGGGAGTCCACTCAGCAACGTTCAGACTGCCCATTGCAATAACTGCCGCGCATTTTCTCACTAAATACAGATGTTTGTTGCAGAAAATTAGGTAGTCGCCGTAGTTGTGTTGTAATGACAAGTTTGACAGCTCGACTGTCACTCGTCTCAGTTTTTTTGGCTCACGTTGCTTTAAATACGCGCAAGACTACGAACATACTGCCTAGTGAATTACTTGCAGGAATTTTATTTTTTACTTATATTCAATCCATATCATTACTTACAATACATTTGTTTTATACCTCAAATTCAATTTATCAATCTAACGACCAGTAAAATACTATATTTTTTTCATAACTATGAACGGGTTACTAAAAATATCCAACCTCAGACTGAAATGTTTCAAAAGTACTTACGGAACATAATAGATGGCGCTACTAGTTCTGCTTCTTGCGTAACAACTTGAAAACAGGTATAGGTAGGTATTTAGATACAATTTGAAAATAAAATTGAAAAATTTCCAGAAAAGGATAGTATAGACAGCTGCAGTTTACCTTGCGCTATAGGCCTGTACACTTACTTTAATACCTACGCGATATTCAGATCAGAGGGGCTACTACGAAACTCGAAAATCGAAGTTCGAATCCCACCGTGTCTTTCACTCGCATATTAAAAGACAAACGTCAGCGGGACGGCAACATAAGAAGTTCGAATTTTGCACTTCGTATAGTGGTTATAGGTCCTGTGCTCATAATTTACCTACCAACTTAAAGTAGGTGACCGACCCTTACCTCCTTTATTACACCACCGCCCTGAATCAGGTAGGCGGGCCACTTGAAAGTATAGTTGTAGTGCAGTGTCCAACTGAACACACTGAGTATTGATGGCATTTAGCAGCATTTAGATAGCAAAAGATAGACATAATAGAGTCTTACTTAAGTACTTTTCTCTTTTTTAACCCCTGACTTATGTACCTACTCTGTGCCCTGACGCAAAAAAGGGGTGTTATATAAGTTTGACCGCTATGTGTGTCTGTGTGTGTGTGTGTGTGTGAGTGTGTGAGTGTGTGTGTGTGTGCGTGTGTGTTTGTGTGTGTGTCTGTCTGTCTGTCTGTGGCACCGTAGCTCTTAAGCGGGTGGGCCGATTTGAATGCGGTTTTTTTTAATTTGAAATCAGGTTTTCTAGCGATGGTTAAGCCGTTTTGAGATATTGAACTTTGAAGTGACAATGTCTGGGGTTTTCCAACTTTTTATTGGTTAGATTATGTGAATTTTAACTCCGAGTGCATCAAAAAGCAGACCTTTGCCACATATTAGGTACCTACCTAGGTACTTACCTACTTACGTGCCTAGTAGCTACTAAGATTATGACTACTACAGAATTATTGGCATGACACTGGGTGAAACTATTTAGGTAGGTATACCTACAAAGCAAGAACATTAACGTAACATAATATTAGGAACAAATAAATTAATGTAGGTAGGTTAGGTACACTTCTTTCTCTGGTGCTTTTTGAAAATTACCTATATTAAAGCGGGACTCTTGATTCAATTATTTTAATTTCAGCCCCTAACAATTTCGGTAGCACTACAGTATGACTTTACCTAGCCGATGCAACATACCTACCCCTCGGAGAAATCTACAATAAGCCTGCCGACCAGCTCAACGTAGGTTACGAGCATCTTAATTGCTCTGTGCGAGCTATTAAAATTTTATGTTCGGATAATCGGCCCACTGCCGTGGACGCATAATACCCTAGCAACCCATCGAAACAATTTAGAATCTCGATCGACTAAGTGCTCATGGATTTTATTGGCGGGCACAACGATCGTTACAGCGCCCGCGCCTGCGCTGTTAAACAGTTTAGAGCTCGTTAAAGCCGTTTGTCAACCGCCATAAACTGCGCGCTTTATCGTGCGCCCGCGTCGCTCGCACCTCCTTATCACGACACATTCTAGGTGAGGCCGGGGGAGGGGCGGGGGGGGCGCAGCCTTGTCGCTGGCATTTCAAGGCGTTGTCAAAGGGATTCTCGCCGCTGTCTCCGACCGCTTATCTGATCCGATCTTTTGTATATTTATTGGAGCATCAACCGAGTAGCCCGGTAGCCGGCTTAAATTCAATTTAATACCGCTCATAAAGCGGCCGGTAGCTGTCCAATAATTTCTGTTATTGTCTCGATAAATTAGCTTAATTAGGGTGTAAAAAACGCAGGGAATCTAGTGCGGCGAGGTGGGTGGGCGGCCAGCGGCTGAGGCGACCGCCTAATTAACCCGTGTCCGGGTGATTAATAACAACGCACCCTGATAGCGCGCAAGGACCTTCATAAAACAAAACGAGAAAATCTAACAGCCCCGCTGCTATCAGCTGACATAAGTTTTATTGCCAATTAACGTCTACCTGTTGCTTACTTCATTTTCACGATAGCGCGGCCCATCGGGTGTATCAATGAACAGGTGATGTTAAATTTCATCAATTTAAGGCCTCTATCACCATAACTTGTGGCTTTTACGTCTTCCTACCACATCGTTTTAGGCCTAGGTACCTACCCAGTTGTAGTGCAATAAGCTCCCTATGTTGCATCATGTCATTTTTATCAGAAGGCAAAAGTGTTCAGCGAATGTCTTCATTACTTCTCAAAACCACAAGAGTGTTTAATCATTCACGGTTAATTTAATTAGACACATTTGTTACGGGATATACCTAGACCTCGATTATTTTACGTCTGATGTTTCGCACTACCACTGTCAAGCCTGGCTGCGTAAAGGGGCTGGCTGGCAATGAAACAAAGCTCTCGGAGACAGGACACGTTTGATGTTCTAGATGCGGTGGCGAACAGGGAAAGAGAACAGATAGAAGATATTATAAAATAACTTAATAATAAATATATCGAGTATATCTCGATTTAAGGCTTAAACTGACAGTTCTTGTATGGATCTGACAGGACTTAAGACCACTTAAACCTAGTTTAAAAAGTCTGCAAGTGGACGTTAGTTAATAATATTAACAACCATAAAACTAAACCACGATGCATAGAGCTATAGAGTAGAGAGTGAAGAGTGCCATTCATTATAAAATTACTTTAACTATAAAGCCCGGCTGCCATGCATTAACAATGCCAAGGACTATGAATGACATCGGAAGCTCATCAAAGGTAATCCGGTCTTCATCCCATAGCAAGTACATATCTATCAGAACCCTGACCTTTAAACGCACTAAATTACGAGTACTTGCAATGCAAGTCGAGCAACTAAACGAAGGTGCTGTCAAAATGATTTACTGCACTTTTAGAGTCCGGACGCCTGAAGCCTCCGTAGTTAGCAATAAACCTCATTGCATCCATCAGCTGCGTCCGTCAGCGTCACACATAAACAACGCGTCTTATCAGATGCAACGCGACGCGACGTGATACGCTGACAAATTACTGAAAATTTTAAATTACAACCACAAATGTGACAGGTCGTTATTATGTACATGGTGATGAGAAGCAGCGATTTCCATACAATAGAGATATCTAACAATAAGCGGTTATTTTTATGCTTACAATTTTCACTCTCATTAAAATGTTATATTTTGGATTAATGCTCTACTTATGTTGGGAATTCAAACGCTATCATACTTGACTGACACTCTAACTTTTAACTAACTCTAAAGGGCATTTTACATGGACTATTGTGGGATCTAGCCCTATAGCAGGTGGTAGGAACTTGTGCAAGGTCCGCCCGGATTGCTACCACCCTTGCTCGCTAATCCTGCCGTAAAGCAGCTGTTAAACCGTCACACAATTCTAAATTCTCATAGATTTTAATCCACTACTTAGTTCCCTTTGTTTACTTTAAGTTACATGAAATCTCTCAACAGATGGCGTTAGTGTGCACAATTCCTTTCTAATCACACGACTTCACTTCTGCATACAATTTTTAGTTTTTAAGTTCACCGCTAGATGTCGCTGTCCCGTGTCAGTCACCATTCTGCATCGCGCTGTTGAGATTTTTCCTGGTATAATGACCTTCCCTTAGAAAGTCAATGTTTTTTATCCACCTAATACTACATATGCATTCTTGTATTATTTCGTAATAAATAGTAAAAGTGCAGTGAAGTTTATTATTTGATCTTGGGACCGTGGTGGGATGAACATTGGTCCTTTTTCGAACCGGATGCGGACTCGTGGAGCAGAGCGGCGGACTTACATCGGCGGAACGGAGACGGATTCTGACGTCAACAGCCTTTCGAGTCATCATAAGTGTTAGTGAGTGAGCCAGGACAACTGTGAGTACTCTTTAAATATTAATTGTGATTGTGTTGACATTGAAGTTAATTAGTGAAAGATAGTGTAAAAAGACTTGTAAAAATTTAGAAGCTGTTGTCTAGGACTTAGAATAATTCGCTTAAAAGTGCGACTACGGGGAACCTATGCCCGATTTACCCTAGAGTAAACTAGCAAAAAACACTTAGAAAAATCGCGGCGTACTGGACTTAGAATATTTTGAATAAACTTTTTCAACACTGAACTGCAGTTTAACAATGGAAGATAAAGCAAAACTTCAAGTTAACATACTAGATCGTATGCAGAGAGCCAGAGACAATTTCAGGAAATCGCCTAAAGAACGTTTAAAATCCAGCGATCATTTGTCTACAAGATTACAAATACTAGAACAACTATGGGCTGACTTTAACAAGACACATAATGAAATTGTAATTGGAACAGATGCCAGGAGTTTGAACGAAAGTGCATATTCTGAAGACGACGTGTACACGAAAACAGAAGACCTGTACATTGATTACAAGTGCGAGTTAACATCTGCACTTAGTAAATTGAAGCCTACTGTTGGAGCTGCAAGTGTGACCGGACCGGGTACAACAGGAACAATTAAATCTAGAATAAAATTGCCTGAAATTACTATTCCCAAATTCTCTGGGAAGTACTCGGAATGGACAACGTTTCGCGATTTGTTCGTAGCACTTGTACATAAAAATGAATCTTTAGACGACGTGCAACGGTTACACTATCTTAAGAGTCACTTATCAGGCGAAGCAGAACAACTCTTGCGACATGTAGATATAACTGAAGAAAATTATTCCAGATGTTGGGAACAACTCGAAAAGAGGTACAATAATAAAAAAATATCTAGCCAACCACATACTTAAAAGACTGATGAGCCAAAGAAATTTAGTAACAGAAGCTGCCAATGGGATCAAAGAACTGCTGGACACGACAAACGAGTGCTTAAACGCCTTAAAGAATATTGGTATTGATGTAACTAACTGGGATACTATTGTTATATACATTATTTGTTTAAAGTTAGATCCTGAAACCAGAAAGCAGTGGGAACTGAAGGCCTGTGATGAGTCAGATGTTTTGCCGACTTTAGAAACATTTAATGGATTTTTGGAAAAACGGTTTAGAGCATTGGAGTTTGCAGAGCCTAGAGCTTCAAAACCTAGTAATTTTCCCAACAAGCAGCCCATTCATCAACCTAGCAGAATCTCTAATGCTACTAACAATCCAAAGGTTCATCATGCAACTGCCCTGTCATGTTCCTACTGCTCTGAGGATCACAGAATTGGTAATTGTAAGAGTTTTGCTAAAATCGATATTGACGCACGTCGAGGTTTCGTTCAGTCTAGTCAGCTGTGTTTCAATTGTTTAGGTCCCAATCACACAGTATTTGTTTGCCGCCAATCCACTAGATGCCGCATATGTAAAAGAAAACACCATTCACTACTACATCCCAAGAATACATCAGAGACTGATTCTGGTGGATCGAATCAGTCATCTGAGTCGGGTGCGGCTGTGCACGCAGCCACAGCGGGTTCGTCAGCGAATGACGGACCTACCGATACCGAAGTCAAAAGCCATTTTTCGACAAGTCGTAATCAAGTATTGTTAGCAACGGCTTTAGTCAAGACACAGTCGAAATTGGGGACAGGTATTACTCTTAGATGTTTGGTTGATCAAGGATCGCAGGCTTCCTTGATCACTGAGTCGGCAGTTCAATTGTTAGGACTAAAGAAAATGCAGCACAGAAGCACAATTTCGGGTTTAGGAAGCGACGAGGGTGCTACAGTAGCTTCCAAGTCAATAGTTAAGTTAAAGATACAATCACTTCGTAATCCGAAATTTGAATATATGGTGAATGCTTTTGTGTTAAACAAACTTACATCAACCCTGCCTGAAAAGAAGATTGTCGTTGAACTGTGGTCCGAGTTTAAGAATATTGAGTTAGCAGACCCACTCTTCGACAAGCCTGATAAGATTGATTTGCTCCTGGGGGCCGACGTCTATGGACAAATTTTGGAAGAAGGTATTATTAAACAACCACCAGGAGCCCTGATTGCCCAAAAAACTACTTTGGGATGGATCTTATCTGGTCCAATCGACAAACAAGCTTCGGCACAAAACACTATCAGCGTAAACCACCTTCACGTCGAAAATGAATTACTCAAAAAATTCTGGGAACTTGAGGCTGATAGTTCAGTGAAGTCTGTGACCGAAAGTTATACGGAGGAAGAAAAGCGATGTGAGGAGATATTTAAGGCTACTACGAAGAGAGATGACACTGGTCGATACATAGTCAAGCTTCCGTTCCGAGATGAAGATCCTAGCTGCAAGTATGGTAACTCCAAGATTATAGCCACAAAACGGTTTATGCAGCTGGAAAAACGATTTGCCAAGGACCCTCAGTTGAAGACTCGATATTCCGATGTTATCAAGGAATATCTCGAGCTCGGACACATGGAAAGGGTATCAGAAGAAGACAAGCTCAAACCTGATGCGGTGTACTTACCTCATCATGCAGTGATTCGCGAGGATAAGACAACATCGAAATTAAGGGTCGTTTTCGACGCATCATGTCCTGGAAGTAATGGAGTATCTCTCAACCAAGATTTGTTAGTAGGACCAACTCTACAGCCTGATTTGCGTCACATCATCCTCAAGTGGAGGCTACATCCAATCTGTCTAGTGGCAGATATCGTTAAAATGTATCGACAAGTAAAGGTCGATAACAGGGATGCTGATTTTCAGCGTATTGTGTGGCGTGAAAGAGCTGAGGATGACATTGATCATTTTAGATTAATGAGAGTGACTTTCGGAACGGCGTCTGCTCCGTATCTCGCGGTACGCGCCTTACGTCAAGTCGCTTATGATGAAGGGGACGAATTTCCCTTGGCAGCAGGAAGAGTGTTGAATCACTTTTATATGGATGATTTGCTGACTGGCTGCGAATCTGTGGAAGAAGGAAAAAAGATATATAAAGAATTAGACAATCTACTAGCAAAAGGTGGATTTCAGTTACAAAAATGGACTACTAATGACAAGAAACTTATGCAAGAAATAAATAAAGAAAAGGAAAACAACTTAGAGAATTTACCTCTCAAAATAGATACTACTACAAAAATTTTAGGACTTACCTGGAACAGAAGCAATGATGAATTCGAATACACGGTGCAGTTGCCGCCTGTCAGCTCACCCATAACTAAACGTAAAGTCATATCGGACATAGCGCGATTATTTGATCCACTAGGATGGTTAGCTCCTGTGGTTATATTAGCGAAGATTTTCATCCAAAAACTGTGGCTAACAGGAATCGAGTGGGACGATGAAGTTCCGGCACCATTGCTGAAAGAGTGGTTAACTTACCGAAAAAAACTAAATCAACTTACCGCGTTCAAGCTACCTCGATGGAATCATTCCAGTAGTGGTGATGAAATTCTAGAACTGCAAGGATTTTGTGATGCCTCGTCTGACGCCTACGGGGCGGTGGTGTACTCGCGTGTTATAGATAAAGATGGGAATGTGCATGTGTCCTTAGTAACGTCGAAGACCAAGGTGGCACCTATTAAGCAGGTATCCATCCCCAGGCTTGAACTCTGTGGAGCAGTTTTGTTGACAAGGTTGTTGATGGAGGTTGCGGAAGTAATGGGCATCAACAAGATGAACATCCATGCTTGGACAGATTCGTCAATAGTTTTGTCCTGGTTAAATAGTCGGCCAAACAGATGGAAGACGTTCGTGGCGAATCGTGTTTCCGAAATAATTACTTCAATTGAACCCCATCAATGGGCCCATGTTACTTCCAAGGAAAATCCTGCTGACTGCGCGTCGAGAGGTACTTACGAATCAATAAATGAACCACTCTGGAAGGAAGGTCCTGCTTGGCTGAAACAGAAAATCATAAATTATAAAAGATATATAGTAAAAGAAACAAAGTTAGAAGAAAAAGGTAATAAGTTATGTTTGGCAAATACTTGCGGAATAGTTGAAGAAGTAGAAACAGCAGGAACAAACATAATGTTGAGGTTTTCGAAACTCAGGAGATTAATACGCGTCATAGCAATCTGCTTGCGTTTGGTGAAACTGTTTAAAAAAGAGTCATGTAGTCAATGGTTGACTAGCCAAGAGCTGCAAAAGAGTTTAACTCTATGTATAAAGCTAGTGCAACAGGATCAACTAAAAGATGAAATAGAGACTCTGAAAAAAAATGAAGAAATTAGTAAAAAAAGTAAAATTACCTCGCTAAATCCATTTCTCGATGAAGAAGGGGTGATGCGAGTAGGCGGAAGACTTCGGCATGCTCAAATCAGTGAAGAGATGAAACACCCAATTATATTGCCCCATAAATCGCATTTCACTGATTTAGTTGTAGCTGATGCGCACGATAGGACTTTACACGGGGCTCCACAGCTGATGCTTAATTATATAAGATCAAGGTATTGGATTGTAGGTGCAAAAAACTTAGTAAGTCTTTTCGTCCGTAAATGCGTCATATGTACTCGTTACAACGCAGCAACTAAGCACCCTTTAATGGGACAGTTACCATCAGCAAGAGGAACTGTTGCACGAGCGTTTCTTCACAGTGGTGTGGACTACGCAGGTCCGATGAATTTTAGAACCTCAAGGGGCAGAGGACACCGTGCATATAAGGGATATATATGTCTCTTTATATGTATGGTTACACGAGCAGTGCATCTCGAACCAGTAAGCGATTTAACGTCACAAGGATTTTTAGCTGCCTTTAAAAGGTTCGAAGCTCGTCGGGGTCACTGCAAAGAGATTTGGAGTGACAATGGTACAACTTTTGTAGGCGCAGCTCGTGAACTCAAACATTTATTTGCCAATGAAAAGTCATCCATGCTCTCAGAAATTTCGGACAACCTAGCCACCAATGAAACGAGTTGGCATTTCATACCGCCTCATTCACCAAACTTCGGTGGCCTGTGGGAGGCCGGCATAAAGTCAACAAAATACCACCTTAAGAGAATTGTGGGGAACTCGACCTTGACTTACGAAGAAATTGCAACAGTATTGTGTCAAATTGAGGCATGTCTTAACTCCAGGCCAATTTCACGGATCAACGAAAACTGTAATGACCCAATGCCTCTTACTCCAGGACATTTCCTAGTAGGAGGACCCTTAGTTTTGCCACCAGACTATAATTACGAAGCTAGCAACGTCAACGGCCTAAGAAGATGGCAGCTGACTCAGAGAATGGTCCAGGATTTCTGGCGTCGCTGGTCGCGTGAGTACCTGACCCAATTCTATCATCGGTATAAGTGGACCCATCATACGCCCGAACCCGCTATCGGCGATATAGTGTTAGTTAAAGAGGATAATCTTCCTCCGGCTAAGTGGTTGTACGGCATCATTACTGATAAACATACTGGACTGGACGGAATTACACGTGTTGTTAGCCTGAAATGTAATGGTAGCACCATAAAAAGATCCATAGGAAAGCTATGTGTTTTGCCTATTGAAAAATAATTATTATTGTTATTCAATTCTAGTTAGTATTTAAATAATAAGGAAATATAATGCCTTTGTCAAGTGGAACCCTTTAGCTAGTTAATGCTGTTATTCAACTTTACTTTTATCTGAAAGTTTTGTATTTTATTTTCTTTATTTTGTACAAAGTTTACATACACGTATACGTGTATACGTGTTGCTTGTTCTTTACTTTTACTTCTTTAGTTAAATTTTGTTTGTATGTGTATGAAGCAGCAGCTAATAAGTTTTTGTGCTGATTTTTTTGTTAGCGTTATTAGTAGTATACCGCTTGATGGGTGAACTTAATTACATCCAATCACTTAATGTTATAGTTATATTGCAACTAAAGGACAATGTTTACAGTTGTCCTTGGTGGGCGGGATGTTAAACCGTCACACAATTCTAAATTCTCATAGATTTTAATCCACTACTTAGTTCCCTTTGTTTACTTTAAGTTACATGAAATCTCTCAACAGATGGCGTTAGTGTGCACAATTCCTTTCTAATCACACTTCACTTCTGCATACAATTTTTAGTTTTTAAGTTCACCGCTAGATGTCGCTGTCCCGTGTCAGTCACCATTCTGCATCGCGCTGTTGAGATTTTTCCTGGTATAATGACCTTCCCTTAGAAAGTCAATGTTTTTTATCCACCTAATACTACATATGCATTCTTGTATTATTTTCGTAATAAATAGTAAAAGTGCAGTGAAGTTTATTATTTGATCTTGGGACCGTGGTGAGATGAACAGCAGCAGTGCTTGCACTGTTGTGTTTCGGCGTGGAGAGTAAGACAGCCGGTGAAATTACTGGCACTTGAGGTATTCCATCTTAGGCCTCTATTGGCAACGCATCTACAATACCCCTGGTGTTGCAGATGTTTATGGGCGGTGGTGATCTCTTACCATCAGGAGACCCACTTGCTCGTTTGCCATCCAGTCGAATAAAAAAAAATGTTGATTTAAAATAGTAAAACTTGTGGATGAATGAACTAAAAGAATTTCTTTGCTCACCCGCGACCTTATGATAGCTTCAAAGTTTATGCAAGATATGCGTGTTCCTGCAGGCCCTCCACCTCCACACTGTAAGAACACACAAAAATCACACAAACCCGTCTATCACCACCACCACGCGTTTCGAACTCAACCAGAGCCCATCTTCAGAGCAACACAACCGTACACCATAATCGGCGTCGCGCGCTGGTGTTGACATTCGCACCGTAGAGATGGGCTGCGTAGCATAGACAACAGTAACTATCAGTTATAATAGGTGTACATAATAAAAGAAAATCGATTTCTACTTAGGTAATATACCTACCTACGTCAAAGTTATCGAAAATGTGTAAAAATTAAATAAAATTAAAAATTAAGCGCATTCAATTTTGGAGTTTTGTCCCGTTCTCCTGAGAATATTAGGAATAAAAATAGCCTATGTGTTATTCCAGACCAAACCTTTACCTATATGCCAATCGTCCAAATCCATTCAGATATTTTAGCGTGAAGTAAGTAGCTACCTAACAAATACTCACACACACACACACACATGCAAATACTACTCACAAAGTTTCACATTTTTAATATTATCATCATCATCACCAAATCAGCCGTAGGAGGTCCACTGTTGCACATAGGCTTCCCCCATAATAGTAGGATTATTATAATAGCAGGATTTAATAGTAGGTAGTTTTGTTATTGATATTCTCGTGAGTAATGAGTTGATGCCGAGTCCAGTAACCGTCACTGGTGCACCTGCCCCCACCATATGCGGCTGAATATTCGGAATCCAGGAATCCGTCTACATTTATGTGTCACGAAGGAATTTCGGACTTCCGGCCGGGGAAAGAAATCTAACGACTTTACAACATGAGAGTCTCCTTAATTAGCCCAGACTCGTGAGAATGCCTTGTGCCTTCGGACATGACAGTTAATAGTTTTGCAGGTTGCCCTATTTAATAATAACAATTTAATATCATTATCCTACCAATTTGTATGTGCGTGCGTGAGCGGGTGTGTGATGGATGGTCGATATAACAACATTAGATATAAGATACATAACTATAATGTACGTTTGATGTAATTTGATTTAGGTAGGTAGGTTATTTATTTATTTATTCATTTATAAGACATGTTCATTACATTAGGTGACATATTAAGTACCTATTAAATAGAAGGTATGTCTTACTCAAGAAGTAAACTTTGTACACTTTTTTTGTATATTAAACGTAACATAAATGATCATGGTAGAGTCGGAGAATACAGCTATTTAAAATAGGAGTTAGCAATATTGTAAACAGCGTTGCAGCTAGCCGCAACATTATGCTGAGTGGGCCCCATTTTATACTATTCGATGTTTTTTTTTAATTATTATATCTTCCTAACGTGTTTTTCTGTGTATCGAAAATGTGTAAATCTCTCTCTCTCTCTCTCTCTCTCTCTAAATGTGATTTTTTTTGAGTGTCTTAACTCTGTTACCATATATCAGAAACCCTAAACTCAACCATTATGATGTCTAGACACAAAAATCAGGACGGACGTTCTTCATACAAGGTAAATTAAGATCACTGGATCACGGCTCGCGCTTGAGCCTCATTTGTATGGAAAAATAGCAAACTGTTCTAAATGTAATAAGTACCTATATAATGTTTCGTCCCTTTTATGTAACATTCTGCATATCTGCCTTCAAACGCTTCACGATTTCTCTGCTAAGCGACTTGCTGCTTAGCTATTCTTACCATTTACTCATGCATGCTACATACCTACATTCTTTCTTGCCATTGTGAAAATTATCATATATTAAGTAATTACTTGAACAAGGGTTCTTTTTACCAGCGGGTGCTCCGCAAAGGGCGCGGTCCCCTTTGTTTACCCTTATTAGGTGGGTAGGTATAAGTATGTACATTAATACTAACTACCGCACTTTACTTCTTTGTGTACTATGGGTACTTATACAATATTACAGGTGTGGTGTCACGAAAGGTCTGTTTGTCTGTCTTTTGCCAAGATCCCATTCCCAAGTTAGCGAGTTGAAATTAATACAGTCTGCAACTCCTTGGAGCTGGGAAATATAAGTCACTAACTTCAAGAGATTAAAGATTGTTCCAAAGGCTTTGACTCAAAATGGCGTTCTTCAGTTCTAAAACGAAATGCAAGCGATATTATATCTATTACAATTATTTATTCATTGTATACTCTCCTTTGAAATTTCGCTCCTTGGAATTTTACGGCGGCCGACGGCGTGCGTCATCTGATTTGATAGGTAAGTACACATTATGTAGAAACACACTTTCCAAGATAGGTTAAGGAACAAGCTACAAAAGACAATGCCCCTTATCAATTTGGATAATCACGACTTAGACTAAAGATAATAGAATATTAATCTTAAAACAACTTTTATAGAAGTTGTTACAGTTAAATGTTGTAGTTAATTTAGGTCTGTACCTACCTACGTGTATTTATGTACCTACTTGGAAAGACCACAAAACTCAGCTTTTCTGGTGTTTCCAACGAAATCTGTGTCAATTCTACTTATATTGGACTCGGTAGAAAGTGAAAAAAAACTACTTAGGTACGTTCCTTTTTAGGAATCGGTTAAAAATGGTGTCCAACAAAATGACTTGAGTAGGTACAACAAATAAATAATAGTATATTTTTTATTGAGGGACTAAAATAAGCCAATATATACCTGAGGTGGTTTGGCACCCGAGCTTTAGCGAGGGTGTCTATTTATCCGAGGGTTTATATCGACTTATAGTCTCGAGGTGAAAACTCTATTTTTCACTTCAATTGCGAGAAAAAAATAGTCATTAATCGTTTATGATTTACTCTACAACAATTTCAAAGTTTTCGCGGTAAGTATTTTCTTCCAACCAGACACAGATATAACAAAATCGCATCGTCGAAATGGTCCATACAGAAACTGGAATAAAAAGAATGGCGCCACCTTCAATGCGGAAAAACATAGAACTAAGACCACGTAGACTATAAGAACGAACATTTTCGTTCTGAAAATGGTCCACACACAATCTTATTTTATGCCAAAAGCTAAGCAAGTACTGGCTGAGTTTATCTAAGTCACTTGAAGTAAATTAAAAAAAAATATTACTTTTACTCCCTAGGGACTAAAGTACTCACTTTACTCCCGCCTCGTAAGGCTATATTGACCTACTTTTAGAGCATGAGAAGTGAAAAGGAAGTTTTCGACAATTTTTATTAGATTAACAGACCCTTGTTTGTTTGCCTCCCTCTTATAATAAAAAAATCATTTTAATAACTCTACCTACCGTGGTGTTGCCCCATCATAACTCCTCGATTCCCACCGAGTTGTCCAAATTTTCATCAATCGCTGACATTCCTCATGCGCCTTACACTCACCGCTTTAAGGTAGTTATCTACTTATTGCTTGTGCTACTGGTACTTACGTTGACTGTACTTGTTAATATACATGCTAGTAAATCCGCCTGTCTGCTAAAAGTACCTAAATAAAATTCCATTTGTAAAATTGCTAGATGAATACATTGAATAAGGAATAATAGAAGACCCGGCGCTCAGTTTATCTTTTTTATTGAACGTTTGTGAAAGCAACCAAGTTATTTGGCTGTTAGAGGCAGTTGCGGGCAAGGGCAGGGCCGGCGCGCGCGCACCCGGGCGTGCCGTCGCCCCGCCCCGCCGCCCCGCCGCGACCAGGGCTGCCAAATTCACCAAATACACTAAAACATACTAAAACATATAAGTTCACGTACCACGTACTGTAAAAAAAGACCTACTGTCACAAAACACATGGTCGACCGAGCTGTGCTCGCGCTAAAACTCGCTACCTAATACGCGAAAACCCCCACATACCAAATTTCATCGAAATTGTTCCAAGATTCTGATTATATACGTTTCATAGGTGAGTAATGTAATCTACTAAAACCTATTAAAACACGAAAAACCGTGTATGCCAATTCATATTTTATGGAAGACGAAATAGTGGCAACATAGATTATCCTGGAAGAAAATACACAGGATAATGTTTATATTTCTCTTATTTAAACTTATTAGATACATAAGATATGTAGGTCTGTGCTAGAATATTCTAGAATAGTGCTATTTTTTAACGTTGTTGTGCTTTTTAAAACAAAACTATCAGAGCAATAATGTTGAAGAATTTTATAGTAGAACTGCTATCGGACGCACAGTTGCTATTTCACGCTTCGGCTATTGCCTTAAGAAATTCCGTTGTATTTACCTACATACCTACTCGTAAGCAATCTATGTTATGCTGAAAAAGAAACATAGTGTAACGCGATCCACTGGCTTACGAAGTCATAAGTAATTAATTACAGTTTCGTGATTACACTATCAATATAGGCAAGTATTTAATAGGTCACCTCAGGTCGACTCATAAAATAGTCACCTTGTTAAGATATCTAAGTGTTTCCTGTTTTGAAATCCAAAACGATGCACTAGTTCCACTGTTTACATTAGATTTTTTAACCCAAATCCACAAGAGGTTAGTTTCCATAATTTCATTTCTCATAATTTCGTTTGCCATAAAAAAATTGCAACGGAACGATTTTCTGGATTTCATGCAATATCATATATAATGCAGCGGATAAGGTGGCTCCGTTTCAACCAGAGATGAGCGAGGATGTGTTGCGAGGAATGTGTTTTTCATTAACCAATAGAAACGCTTCATTTACCTATCCTCGCTCAACACATCTCTGGTGGAACCAGCTGAGCGGAGCGAGGCGAGTTAAAAGAAGCGTTCCTATTGGTTCCTGCAAAACACATTTCTCACAAGGAGCTGTGAACGGGAGCGCCATAGTTCGGATACTCTTCGCTAGTCATACCGTAATTTTTGTCCGAATCATCGTTTCTCATAATTTTTTCCCCACTGAAACCTTAAATTTTACTGAATTTTTTAAATGGTCATCCTATAGAAAACTAGGTTAGGTTAGGTTTGTTTTATAACAATTCTGAACAATCATTGGATTCAGATAAAAAAGAGTTATGACAAACGATCATTCTGACAAACATCATTCGGACTTTCAATAAGTATGCGAGCCGATATGCCCCCCCCCCCCCTCGCAACACATAATCGCACATTTCTGGTGGAAACGGGGCCTATGTTAGTTTAAAACTTTGAAAACAAAAACATAAAAATGACAAATAAAAGTTACGGAAAAACACATAATTGGGATTATACGAGGTTTATGCCATTATTGTTTCTTCCTATTCGCGATTCTGCACAAAATAAATTCCACACAGCTGAATTTGATCACATGCGTAATGCTTTACAGTCATTATTTCTACGCAGTCTTGTTTCTTCCTATTCGCGATTCTGGACAATATGAATTCCACACAACTGAATTTAATCACATACGTAATGATTCACAGTCATTATTTCTACGCAATCTTGTTTCTTCCTATTCGCGATTCTGCACAATATGAATTCCACACAACTTAATTTACTCACATGCGTTATACTTCACGATACTATCTTTATCTTTTATTCTATCTATTTTCTATAATATCTTGTTTCTTCCTAGTCGCGTTTATAAATAAAAAAAAACAGACTGCGTGAGTCGCTTTTCCCGCGGTAAAAATTATCATGGTCGCGAGCTTTAAGTTATGTGAACGGAACACCTTGAGACGAAGCTTCCCGAAGGCAGCAGCAGCCTAAATAAAATAATAATAATAAACAGGAGGATTGAAATTAAAAAAAAAAAATTTTTTTCTCCGCCCCAATTTTGTCCGGGTTCGATTCCCGGTTATGTATGAGATTTAAAAAAAATAATTACAGAATCGTGAAGTATAACGCATGACGTGATTAAATTCAGTTGTGTGGAATTCATATTGTGCAGAATCGCGAATAGGAAGAAACAAGATTGCGTAGAAATAATGACTGAATATCATTACGTATGTGATTAAATTCAGTTGTGTGGAATTCATATTGTGCAGAATCGCGAATAAGAAGAAACAAGATTGCGTAGAAATAATGACTGTGAAGCATTACGCATGTGATCAAATTCAGGTGTGTGGAATTTATTTTGTGCAGAATCGCGAATAGGAAAACAATAATGGCATAAACCTCGTATAATCCCATAATTGCAAATGAAATTCTGTCAAAATTCTGTCAAATGCGGACTTGGTCGGCGTCGCCAGCCCTGCTGACCTTCGCGGTGCCGACAAAGGGCAACACAAAACGACATCGGCTGCAGTTAATTGAAAAACCCCGATTGATGCCTCTCGCCGCGGAATGCAAGCGAACCGCGCGCCAGCGCTGGCCTAAACAAACACTCTTTGATTACTAACGTTATCACGGTCGCCAAGAAATCAATTTCAAACAGCTTTCCACCCTATGGTGAAATTAGACCAAATCTGAAGTGTCGTTTGCAAAGAACTGTGCCGCGGGCTGCGGGCCCCTTTGAGGTGCGCTATGGTATAGCCAGCACTTAAACGTGTATAGTCAGGGATGGAACGAAACGTGACAAAAATTGCTAAACGTTAAACGTTGAATGTAATCGCATTACTGTGGTCAACCGATTCGGTTGGACCACGAGGTGATCGTAATAAGAAAGCTCGGAAAGTCAATCTAAAAGCTGACTGTTAGTTCAAGGCAGAATAATCGTGGAGATCTTCTGTTGCTACAGGATAGGTGCATGAGTAAGTATGAAAAATGCCTTCTGATAAATTGTGTCTACAAATAAAGAGTTCTTAGCTTTATGTATAGGCACATAGTAAAAGATCGTCTGAATATGGTCGTGTATTAAATGATTTTTTGTTAATCATTCCGTTTTTAATACAAGCTTTTTTGCACTTTGGCTTTACTTGCATTTTCATCCAAATTACCTACATAAGACGATCCAAGCCGGATAACCACAATATTGTATTGTACCAGACTATTGTATTGTTACCGGACTTATATAGTTCCGCCAAATTTCAGCTTAATCGGATACCAGAAAGTGGTCGAAAAATGTTTTGCAAAATTTAAAACTACACCATAGAATAGATAGTACGATCGTTACAAGTTAAACAAGTCATAATAATACCAGCAGCACCACGTGAAATAAGTCCAAGCAAGCAAATATTATTTAAGACAACGTGAGATATTAATAAACACAATGGTTTTCAACAAGTACAAGTAGCTGGCTGCGCCAAAACCCGCGGGTTCACAAAGTTAAACTCGTTTAATTGTCACAGACAATGCGAAGTTCGAAGACAATGAGTGAAACGGCTCGTCCCAGTAATGTAGTCGCGTTAACTTAGCTACTTCATAAGCTAACGAGGGAAACCGCGGGAAGCGATTGTCTTGTTGGTACGTGCGCATGCAGATGTCATTTTTCACTTTTTCGCCGCCGGAGAAGTCATTCCGCGCTGCGGACTTGATTTAGGTACGTTGAGTGCTTTTAATTTCCACGTGATTAGGTATACGAATTGTGAGTTATGTTAGAATGCTTATTTTGTGAGTGTGTATGTCTGTTTGTTACTCTTTGTAGGTTTAGCTCCGTCGTCAAGGCTGCCATGGGCAGAAGCCAATGGAAACAAATAATCCTTTCCAAATGTTGACCGCCCGTTAATGACCTCGACCCTCAGTCATAACGTAACGACTGGACGGTAGGTTTACCACGTGGTCTAAGTACTTTAATACGCGATATTTTATTTTTATTTTTTACTAGCTGTTGCCCGCGGCTTCGCCCCCGTTGTAATTTTTCCAAATTTTCTTTCATAAAAACCTTCTCCTGACAATAACAAACACAACAAAAAAAGAATTAGCGAAATCGGTCCAGCCATTCCCGAGTTTTGCGCTTAGCAACACATTTTACGATTAATTTTTATTTATTTAGATTTTTATTCGACTGGATGGCAAACGAGCAAGTGGTCTCCAGATGGTAAGAGATCAAGAATCAAGGTATTGCAGACGCGTTGCCAACCTAGAGGCCTAAGATGGGATACCTCACGTGCCAGTAATTTCACCGGCTGTCTTACACTCCACGCCGAAACACAACAGTGCAAGCACTGCTGCTTCACGGCAGGAGCGAGCAAGATGGTGGTAGCAATTCGGGCGGACCTTGCCCAAGGTTCTACCACCTGCAATGCACAAGGTCCTACCACCAGCTATTGCATATTTACTTCAATTGTAACCATGTATTTGCTAAAAGTGGTACTGGAACACAAGTTTCACGTGCTCTGCCTACCCCTTTTAGGATAAAGGCGTGAATGTATGTATGTATGTATGTATTTGCAGGTGGTAGGACCTTGTGCAAGGTCCGCCCGGATTGCTACCACCATCTTGCTCGCTAATCCTGCCGTGAAGCAGCAGTGCTTGCACTGTTGTGTTTCGGTGTGGAGAGTAAGACAGCCGGTGAAATTACTGGCACTTCAGGTATCCCATCTTAGGCCTCTAGGTTGGCAACGCATCTGCAATACCCCTGGTGTTGCAGGTGTTTATGGGCGGTGGTGATCTCTTACCATCAGGAGACCCACTTGCTCGTTTGCCATCCAGTCGAATAAAAAAAAAAAAAATGTATGTCCCTAAGTACCGAATCTTTCAACTTGATTTTCGCCTGCTTCCATATTGTTGTATTGACACGAAACTTAGCAGTTTTACCCATTTAGGTCTACTTTGTCTTGCAGTCCACTTTTCGCCTGCTCCATGTCATGTCCATGCGTCGTCTTCACGCACCTAATGATATGGCTTGCCGGTCAGCCATTTTGCAGAAAGTAAGTTTAGTTATATTATCGCAAAACAAACACGACGGACGAACAAATTAACATTCAAGTATGGCATTTTAATCACCCGTGACATATCCACGTAAGTGCGTTACGGTGACAAATGGCCCGCTGCTGCATTAGAATCACATTTACATGACTAATTAGCCGTTAGTGCCTCAGCTTTAGCAATTAACTCATGTTCATGCTAAATTATTGTAATCGGGCTGATCTGCATGCGGTTTAGTCGAGCGGCTGGCGATTTATTGCAAGCGTTTATTGGATGGATTGACCTAAAAACGTGCTGCGGCGAGCGGCGGCCGTCGCTGCACTGCACGGGCAGGCGCCGCCGGGACGCAGGTATTATGCGTGTTGTTACGCCGTTTGCTATTTCTGTCGCGATGCAAGACGAATTCCACGCTCGCTGACGACGTTGTCATTTAGTGATGCGTGCGGAACATTTATTAGGCACAATGAGACTTGTGGCAGCGCCGAGTGAGCAACAAGAGCGCTGGCGTACAGTTCACAGTTGGCTTTCCGTTTGAGCTCACCTTGAGTTGTAACTCTTCTGTAAAATTATTATTGGAATAAAAACTTTTTCATTTTTTTTATTTCAGAAGGAGCCACTGATGGGCTCAAAACATGTGGAGCAAAAATATTTGAGGGCTTGTGATTGTTGGCCGCCAATTTAACATGGAATGTTTTTGGTGCAATGGGTAATTCTTTTAAATACCTACATAAAACTAATGTTACTGAGAGAATTGGACAGCCATTTACTTTCATTTTAAATGGAAGATGCCTTTGAACTAGAGTATTGTAGAGCCAGACTATATTCAGGTTTTATAAAGTTGGATACCAGCAAGTGCAGTTTTATTTCGTGTTAAAAGACTTGAGTACCTTAAGTGTTACGAGTAGCAAGCATATGTGTGAAGTATTCTAAAAAAAAACTTTTTCACTTCTCATGCTCGTAAAGTTGGTATTTATGCTGGATCTAGGCGACATAAAATTCCTTTTTATGCTCTAGTGCATAAAGTAAAATCTTCGTCTAAGACCAAGGTAATCAGGTGTCAACAGCCACAAAAAAAGCTTCTATATATTTTTTTAATATCTTTATTTTATGTAAAACTAAAAAACAATAAACTAAAAATTTATAATTATATAGCAATGCAAGAAAAATAAAAGGTACCTAATAGTGAACAATTGTTCCCACTGTTGCTATTTCATTTCCTCGCAATCGAAGTGAAAATCAGAGTGTAAAACTCGAGCATTAAACCCATTTTCCCCTCGACGTGTCTATCCACCCTCGCCGTACCGGCTCGGGTGGCTATATGAACGCCTCGGGTAAAATGGCTCATTTTATACTCTTGTTGTTCAATCTACAATTAGCGTTAGACCGTTCGTCATATGAGTAAAGTTGCAAAAGTAATTTAGCTAAACTTCCTTAAAAGTTTAACGAAGCAAGTTAACTAAAAACAGGAACAAATTCAATTTAGCGTAACAACTTGAGTGTGGAGCAAGTCGGTAATGAACAGGAGCCTCGTCCTCAGCGCTCTGCTCCATTAGGCGAGTTGCCGCCCTCCAGCACACGTGTCTTGACACTTTAATTAAAAACCTACCCTCCTTATTTACGGCACTTAAGGCCCGCAGGTAGACGAGACGTCGGAAATGATTAGGATGCTGACAAATGATGTTATTACGAGAGAGTGTTATTAAATTGTTACAAGTTTTCAACAAATTTAATGTTGCGCAAACAGAAAGTTTAATCCTAACTTACCAACTTTCAACTATGCTACTCAAATTGTAAATGCAAAACAATTCTGCCTGTTTATTTCTGTCTGTCTGTCTGTTATCTCTTGAAGCTTAAACCGCTGAACTGATTTACATGTTACATGGAGATTTGGAGGTATGGAGATAGTTTGAGTTAGGTACTTATTCGTATGTTGTTTATGTCGTATGAGAAGCAGGAAAGGACATAGCTGTACTTAAGTGTTTTTGGGGGCCTTTTAACTGTGGTCACGGTTTCCATTCATTGATTGATGTTCAAAGTGTACAGTCACCAGCATTAATATCTGCCACAGCGGAGCGTGCAAAAATATCTGACACGTCCTACCGGCCCTAGAAATAGATTCGTGTCAGATATTTTTTGCGCGCTTTGTTGTGTCAAATATTGGTGCTGGTGACTGTACGAGTATTACATCAAAAGCGTGACAACACTGAGTCAAAAATTTCGTTGAAAAACCTTAACAGGAGCGTTCAGAAACTACTTAACCCAGTAACCTTCTGAAACATTTCGGACCTTGGATATCGCTTTAACTAACTCAAAGTCAAACTCAAAATATCTTTATTCAATTTAGGCTATAACAAGCACTTTATGAATGTCAAAAAAAAATCTACCAACGGTTCGGAAAAACCTCTGTTGAGAAGAATCCGGCAAGAAACTCAACGAGGTATATTTTTTTAAACAGATTTACAATATTATTAAATGATATGTATACATCACAAGTATTTAATACAACTTAATTTTTAACACAGTAGGTTCGCTATTTGAAGGGATCGCTAATGCGGATACGAATTATTTCCAAATATCCCTGTCCCATGATATAATCATTAACTTTATAAATACGCCTTAGATATTAATGTCTTCTTGACAATAGATCTGAATTTTGTATCTGTTTCATTTATAATATTTTTTGGAATTTTATTATAAAAACGTATGCAATTTCCCAGAAACGACTTTTTGGTTTTAGCCAGTCTGTAAGATGGAACTTTAAGCTTCCCTGCGTTTCTAGTAACCTTTGGCTTATCGACGTTAGTGGGAAAATCACATATGTTCTTCCTTACATACATGATTATTTCAAAAACATAAAGCGACGGCAGGGTTAGGATTAGGAGGAACTAACTGTTCATCGCAACTGGAACGCCTTAGCTCTTTACGAATTTATGTATTTCATCAACCGGAACAATAAACTTCCTTGGTCAGTCTGTCACGTCACCCGTCGCCCGATCAGCGGCGCGGGCGCAGCTGACCGGCGGCGCAGGTGCCATGCGCACGCGACACGCCGGAGACAATGACAGTGGTTCCGGTTCCGGTGCCGGGGGTTTCTGGAGGAGACTCGCGAATTTCGACACATTTCTAATAGGGGTAGAGCAATAAAGCATTGAGTATTGGGTGTGCAGTGTACCGTGAGTGTACCTAATGATAGGTACATTTGTATTCATCTGTTGAACATAATGCCTCGTTTTGGAATGAGATGAGAGTGGATTGGGACCTTCACACACACTAATAAATCGCAGGTGAACTGATCGAGTCATACCTAAGAGAGGCTGTATTCTTGCAAAAAGAAACGGGCCACGGAGTCCATTACAATTTTGTCTGTTGCTGCCGAAACCAACGATAGAATAAGATAAGATAAGATAATTTATTCAATAATTTTCAGTACAAAATAACAATAAATACAATGTTTTACAAAATCGAATGGGAATGGTGTGAAACCAGTTCCTATTTCTTAAGTAGCTTGACGCTCTCATCAAAATTGCATTAATAACTAAATGCGATGGAGGAGGAGTGATTATCGACTCAATAACGTTTGTAGTCCAATGTAATCGATGTCATTGTTTCAAGAGCTATCAGTATGTAATTGGGCAGTGGAAGAAGCGGCGCGCGCAGACCCGCCGGCGCCGGCTGCGCGTGGGCAAAAACGGATTTACATCAGCTGCTCCACTGGCCTATGCACTTTGACATATGTAATTTTTCTCGGAGAAAGTGATTTGGATGTGTCACCACTCACCAACTAGGAGTACTAAATAATTGACAGATGCCTGAATCGCTTGTTTGTCTGGATTTTGAAATATTTACGCATGTTGGATTTCTTTTCGTAATGTATTAAGGCATAACGTTTAATTTTATACTTGAATAAGTTCAATGACATGCATTAGCTTGTACACATAATGTAGTACGATCAGCATCAAAAGTAGCTGCATACTTTTGTACTTTGCCGTTTTACAGCAACACGATACAAATGCGACAAATGTGCTATGCTAATACGACAAAGTTAAAAAGTGTTCCGCTACTTTTGATGCTGACTGTACCTGGTAATTATTTTTTTAACCAAATAGATAGAAAAAAAATGCACAACTTAAGTTCATAGTCATTGTTGAAGGTCAAATTATAAAATGCACAAAGTTGACGAGTGACAATGGCATAAATAAGAAAAACATCAAAAAAACACACTTTTGATAAATATGGTGTGAACACTTTAGTCATGCATGGACTTTATAAAAACATCATAAAGTAAGACTGAAACCAGCCTTATTTAAAAATATATTTTATGAGTGAGACTGAAACATGTATGTATGCAGGTGAGAGAAAGATAAATAATAAATGAGTCGTAAAATGGCTTCCTTGTGTTTTATTGTATCTTACATGGCGCTGCGGACAGGATTGTATCTTACAGATTGAGAAACTTTTAATGTGTTACTGCGCATATTATCTCGCAATTCTTCATTATCTTTTAAGAGTTAGGCCACTTAGTGTCTTGGAGAAATTAACTTCATTTGACCTGTTTAATGTTCTCTTAAACTGAATGGAAAAAATGACAGGGTGTAAAGTGACGCAGCATTGCCAACATTTTAGCACATTTTAGTGAACATAATAAAAGCTCGCCTGACGTCACCGGTCATGCTTACAGGCCACAGCGTGGATGAAATGTGCTGACAGATTGCTGTCGATGGACGGCGTCATCGCGGCCAACTGCGTCCGCCGCATTACCATACAATGGCCGGCAGATGGCCACCACAACTGACCTCACGCCGCACCGGACCTTCGCAGCGTGCTGTGGGTGCCTACGTGGTGTAAACTTAAATGCTACTTAGGGCTCTTCAAAGCTAGAGTAATAGGCTGTTGCTGAACCAGTGAGATAACATTAGCCTCACCTGCACTTTACATAAAGATGGGGTCAATCATGCATGGGTCAGTTTTATGTAAACAAAAAAAAACTTTTACAAGAGAATAAGTAATAGTACAAGTGCTTTCGCCACTGACGACTGTAGGTATAGATTCAGAAGACGATCATCATCATCATCATGTCAGCCGAAAGACGTCCACTGCTGGACATAGGCCTCCTCCAAGGTTCTCCACTCCACTCAGACCGGTCTTGTGCTTTCCGCAGCCACCGCGATCCCGCGATCTTAACCAGGTCGTCGCTCCATCTTGTTGGAGGCCTACCGACAGCTCGACTCCCGGTCCGCGGACGATATTCGAGAACCTTCTGACCCCATCGGCCATTAGTCCTGCGAGCAATGTGCCCCGCCCACTGCCACTTCAGTTACGCAATACTTCGTGGTCGCTAACGATGGGCCTCATGAGGAAGCTCAAAGTCACTCAGAGGGCTATGCTCGGGGTTTCTCTGCGGGATAGAATCAGAAATGATGATATCCGCTGTAGAACTAAGGTTACCGACATAACCCGAAGAATTGCGAAAAAGGCCACAGCGCTTATAAAGAATATAAATGAACTTGAGTGGCTTTGCTTCCCTGCGAAGTTCGGTCAAGCTATAGAAAATAGCCGCGTTTGTTTGTACCTAATTGTAATCATGCAATTAATTTTAACGTCCTCCCTAGCTTGTATAGGACTACGGTTTTTAACCACGTGACTTTGTGTACATATACCTATCGGTTTGTAAGCATTTGATTTCTACTTTATATGACTAATAGTAATAATAACATTACTGAATCACAGCAGAATGAGGTAAGTATATCTGTGATTGACTAGATTATTCAACGCTAAACAATAAACATTATCAAAACGCGTAATAAATAAAACTCTTTCTTTCCGCCTTGCCAAACAGTTGATATATGTATGCCACATAACGTGGTTGGGATGCCTTTGGTTCACAGAAAAATGTAAGTATCTGGCTATCATGACAATCTTCTGATTCATCAAATGTGTCAGTCGCGCTCGCGCGGAATCCCGCGAACAACGTGCTAGACTAATTATACAATTGCAAATTGGATATATCACCACTATAGTGCGGTGCCAACGTTCACTCATTCCAATTTAACCAGGCGTTAGACACGAGTTCAAAATGAAACAAATTATGGACTACAAAACTATAAAACTTTTTCTCTGTGCCTACTTATTAAGTTGGATAATTGATTTAAGCTCTTTAAAACACAATCTTTCCTTAAATTTCTTGGCTTTAATCATCATCTTCGTCGTCCCAATTCATCGTTTAAATAAAAAAGTCTTTGAACTTATTGGCCTTTATCATTTTGTCTTCTATTTAATATCCGAATAATGTCCATAATAAAGCCTTTGTTCCACCGTCCCCCATTGTGGAGCGGTTTCATAATGATCCGTGCATGAGCGGCACCTCAGGCCCAGTTGTTGCTGCCCTGCTCCCTCCTGAAGCGTCGTGTGTACGGATCAATTACACGCCCCGCCCCACGGAGCTTTCAGTCACGCAACAGTGTTGCCAGTAAAACCAGCTTGCCGTAGACCTACATTAAAGCCCAGTTTAGATGTACTTACAAGAAAAATTGTGCGTATTACATTACATTGCGAGGCAGTATAGAGAACAAGTTTGAAGTAGCTAGTCAATCGAGCGCTGCAGCGTACTGCAACTTGCACAATTTTTCTGGCATATCTAAACCGGGTTTGAGATCGTGAGAGAAGTTTCATTCTTAGCTAGACTCGTTAAACCTGCTAATAGTAAGCAGTTTTGAATTCACCGAAATGTTTCGCAGTGAAAAGGATAGGTACCTAGTACCTACGGTTTGATGACTTCTAACTTTTATTACTTTTTTTATTTTCCACTGTGGATCTTAACATTGTTTAATGATTTAGTAATACCTAGAACCACTCTACTTTCAGTGTGTTCACAAACTTCTCCTAAACCACGAATCGGGTTTTGGTGTGATTTTCACCAAAACCACCAATTAAATGATTTTTAACGAAATATTTATATTTACATGTGATAAAATCTAAGTAATTTAAGTTTTTATGTACAGTCGAGTTCATAAATTCGTGAGCAAAAATTTGATCAAAAATATCTGAACACGACTTTATTGCTATTAACGGCCTAGAAGCGTGTCCAGATTTATGATAAAATTTTTGCTCACAAGTTTATGAACTCGACTGTACTTATCTGATGGAAGAAGTCTAATGTCCAACAGTAGACGTCCTACGACTGATATGATGATGATGTCGCCGAAAATTTTTCTACACCCGTGCGAAACCGGAGCGGGTCGCTAGTTTCATTATTGTAATGTAAGCAAGTAAGTAGCTGTAGTTTCCTCAGTAAGACTACGATGGAATCGACTCTACATTTTTTTTTCGCTTTCTTACAATTTGTGGGTTGGCAATATTGGAACAACACCACCACAGACTAAATTTCTCCCTTACGTAACCTAAAGCCAAGGCCTCATGTCTAAACGTCAAGTGCAGTGTTTCTTTATCCTGTGGCGTGGCCAGGTACCCAACGAGGGGAGGGGGAGACTCACTCAATTTGCGCTGTTAGAGCGCACCTCAATTTTTCACAGCTATCGAACGCAAACGAAGCTAAGTGAGAGTTCACTGCCGCTATGAATATTAAGTCGTCCGACGGTTTGAACTCGGCCTTTTGCTTGCGCGTTACGAGTCAATATTAAAATTTGTTTAGTTGCTTTACCAAGAAACATTTAGGAAAAGCTGCTGCTCTGTTGATGTTTTCTGATTTGCTGCATTCCCCGTTCAGGTTCCTATTTCGTAAACATTATAGGTGACAAATCACTAAGCCAATTTGAAATTATATTGCTGTTTTGAGGTTTTCATGATAAGGCACTTATCCCACCGCCGGCGAGTAGAACTACAAACTACACACAGGTTGGCCAGTAATGGCGAGCGGTTCATTCGGTGATATCTGATATATCGAAGATGTCCTAAGTGGTTCCTACTGTATTTGACTTTACATGTATGGCCTGGAAATTTGCAAACCATTCTCTGACCACTTTCTGGGCACCCATCCGAATAAGCTAAAATTTGGTATGGTATGTAGTTTCGTAAATGCGGTGACTGACAATGCAGAAACATCTCTGCAGGAAGGAGCTCCTCAACAGTTAACATAATGGCATCCACTTGAGATTTAGTACGAAAATATAGTTTGAATGACAATACAACTAAAGCCAGCAAACAAAAGCTTGAATTAATAATATTTCTTTTAAAAAACCTACTGTTACAAGTTTTCACAGTCCAGTGCGTCTAAATACGTCAAATCCGAATAATCCATACTGATACTGTCCTTACGATTCCCGGCATGAGCGCAGCGCGCGTATTAGCGCGCGCGTTTTTGCCTGCTTGACTTGCATGCGCGGGAGTGGATCGCCTTCCGCGCGCATCTGTCGTCACTCGTCACTCGTCATGTAGTTACTATTACTTATTCTGTGGCACTAGTAATGGAAAGTAGATGGTTCACTAATGTGTCCGTTTTAGATAAGTAAAGGGTGCGTTGCCGGCCTAAAGGGGAGGGAGATAGCTGTGCACCTGCACCTTAACCTATATCCTCAGTCGCCTATTCTTACGACATCCACGGAACCTGTCACTATTGTACCGTTTTTTTCACGTTTTGAAACCTAAAATTGCTAAAAGTGGCTCCGAAGCGGTAACGTGGTTGTGTGTGTGCGTGTGTGTGTGTGCGTGTGTGTGTTAGCGTGATAAGCCACGTTTGTGGTATTTTGACTATGTTCATACTTTACTTACTTAACAGTAAAGTGAAATAGCCACATCTCTAACATAATAGGCCAACCTACAAGTAGTTCCAGCCTCATGCCTCCAGTTCCGGGAACAGCCGTCCAGGACGGGTCATTTACAAACGCCCAGCGTCTGTCTAATTAGCAGTCGTTAGGGAAGTAAGAAAAACAGACGCGCGGTCGTGCAATTTCACAGAGCTCATTAGATTGTGCTGATAGGTTACTAGCTAGGGTGAAACCAATGAAACACATTGGACGCTACATTTTACTTAAACTATTATGACCAACGTTAGCTTTTAGAATACCTATCGCTGAATGATGCTGATGACTTTTGTATTTTATTGATAACTGCCTTTACCCGCCGCTCTCTCGAATCTATCATTCATCATCATCATCATCATCAGCCCGAAGACGTCCACTGCTGGACAAAGGCCTCCCCCTTACAAAGGCCTCCCCCCTATCATTATTGGATTGAAACTCCGAGCTTTTAAAACTACTAATGTATGGTTAAATTCATCAAAAATTCAAGAAACTTTTACAGGCGTGATTAGTCAAACTTGCCTAAACATCTGCCGAACTGTTCCGAATTAATCCTACGACAGTATAAACCAGCGCTCGCGCCAATCATGTCATGTTGTAACTTAGTTAGGTCTCGTTACAATCGATCCGTAATAACCTTAAGCGGCTGCGCGATGGCAACGCGTCAAATAAGGTGCGCGGGACACGCTAGCCTCGCGGAAAAACTCGCCGCAGCGGGAATACTGCCGCGAGCCTGTATGATACGGACTCTGCTGCACTTGCTCAACTAACATTAGGGTTGCCATCCGTCCCGTAATTGATCATCCCGTCCCGTATACCTGTCCCGTATTTGTCCCGTATTTAGACAAAAGGAGCGGGCGCGCGGCCTTACTTACTTAGTACCTACATAGTAATTTGATGTTTAAATTATGAACTAAATTACTAATAAATATTTTGAGTTACTATTTTAAACTTTGTGTATTGCACAAGCACATTGTTTGTCTCTCACTACTTATGTTATAGTTGGAAAGCCACTTATCTCTGTCTATCGGCGTTGCATATGTAACATAGGCAGTATAATATGTTATTTACGAGTTCGGGCATCGAAAGAGAAATTGTCCTGTATTGGTTCCTAGAAGTTATGGCAACCCTAACAAACATTATTCTTTCATATCACATTAGATGGATAAGGTGTAAGGCCGCAAAGCGTTTTGACCGCCGCCATATCTTTTGGTGTTATCAAATTCGAGTATATCCAAGGGAGCCACTACCTTGGTGCGCTATGGGTCTGTATGGTGATTGTAGTAAGGTCGTTTGTGGACATATTTGCTGATCACGCCCTTGCAAATCAAAACTGTTACTAATCGAACTTTTCGGGTATACCTATATATCCATCATTTCGCAATCTTGGTTTTTTTATTATTCGACTGGATGGAAACCGAGGAAGTGGATCTCCTGATGGTAAGAGATCACCACCGCCACCAGGGGTATTGCAGATGCGTTGCCAACCTAGAGGCCTAAGATGGTATACCTATCAAGTGCCAGTAATTTCACCGGCTGTCTTACTCTCCACGCCGAAACACAACAGTTCAAGCACTGCTGCTTCACGGTAGGATTAGCGATCAAGATGGTGGTAGCAATCCGGGCGGACCTTGCACAAGGTCCTACCACCTGCAAACTTGGTTGCCTGAAACTCGTTTAACATAACACGTATCACATTAGTTTTTAAGCAGAATAGTTACTCCGCATAAAATGAAGCTACTTAGCATAAAAAGCGTTTCGCATAAACCTCACTTCAAATAATTACAAAATATCGAAACCATTGTAATATTTCCTTCAAAAAACCCCGCACAAAAACAAATTGCTAACAGAATAGTAGGATAGGTTAGACTAGAACTTACACCCTTATTCACACTACACAAGATGTTTAGGCTATTAATTTTAATTATGCCAAAAAACGTAAATCGTTCTTTTCACGTCCACTAAGCTAAACCTATTTAATACCAGTGTTGCGTAATCAGTTAATCACAGTCCTTAGCATAACACACCGTCAATTCAAATGACGCATGTTAAAACTTGATCAAGTGCCACTTGACAGTACAATTAATATCAGCTTCTTTGGCTGGATTCGTGCCACGTCTCGCAAGTGACAGAGCTGGGCAATCGCGCCAGCAGAAGCAAGGCGGTGCCACGCCATGTCAAGACAAAGCAGTGTGAATCAATCCGTCAACCCTCATGATTTACACGGCGCATAATGGCATCAAGTGATTGATCCAGCCGAGCGCTGCGTCGATAGTGCCGCTGCGCGCGCGCCGATGCGCTTCCGGCTGCGCCGGCGCAGTGCGTCCACCATCGCGCTACGCTGGTGTCTATAGAGATCCACTTGCAACACTCTGGCAGTGTTTAGACATTGCAGCGGTATACTTTAATTAAACGCGCATAAATTACGGGCCGCCGGTAAATCACTCTGCGCGCGCGCAGGGAGGGGGCGCGGGACAAAAGACGACTACGAATTGTAGTAAGATTAGAATGTGTGTATAAATAGTATTGTAAAAAGTTTCAACTGCTTTCAGACGTAATGCTATAGGATTTGACCAGCTTTCTGCTTCCCGATTTAAAGTATACCTAAATATTAGGTTTGATCATCGTCGTGAACACAACGTCATAAACATAAAGGTCACATTTACTCATCCTCGCACAGCACAGCTCTAGTGGAAACAGCTGAGCGGAGTGAGGATATATAGGTAAATGAAGCGTTTCTATTGGTCCATGAAAATCACATACACGCAGGCCTCTGGTGGAAACACAGCCAAAAATTAAAACAAAAACCACTTACAAAAGAACTAAGCAACCCCGTTTTACACCTCGAGAGACTAAATACAAGAAACAATTAAGACAATCCCGTATAACGGTTTACGATGGCTTTGTATTTTAATAAGTATCCTACTAAATAGGAAGTATGTATGTGCGTGTGTTTCACTCTTTCACTCTTTATCAGTGGATTTAGGTGTAATTTGGTGAAGATAATCAGGTCTTAGAATAACTTGGCCAGTTTTCATTCCGGGTTGTGATAAACTCATTCTATAATTCATATCTCAAAAATACCTTTATTCTATACCAAAATCAGTCCTTTCGTGTCTGTACGCTATCAAATTAGGGCTAGGGCCTTCGCAAAATACTTACATCTTGTTCCCATCAAAACTACACTCGTAATGTTTTAATTTAGATTATTTTGAAAAAAAAAACCTTCTTTCTACCGAGTTTCTTACGGTGCATTCTTCTTGCCAATGATGGTCATTCCGAATACTACTTTTTTTTTTTTTTGCAGGTGGTAGGACCTTGTGCAAAGTCCGCCCGGATTGCTACCACCATCTTGCTCGCTAATCCTGCCGTGAAGCAGCAGTGCTTGCACTGTTGTGTTTCGGCGTGGAGAGTAAGACAGCCGGTGAAATAACTGGCACTTGAGGTATTCCATCTTAGGCCTCTAGGTTGGCAACGCATCTGCAATACCCTGGTGTTGCAGTTGTCTATGGGCGGTGGTGATCTCTTACCATCAGGAGACCCACTTGCTCGTTTGCCATCCAGTCGAATAAAAAAAAAAATACTATGGTACTGTAAAAAAAGCCGTTTCCGGCCTGCTTGCAGAATAAATGAAATTTTGATTTTTTGAAAATATCTGGTTAAAGACATTTATTTACTCAAAAGAAATGTTACATTTCACTTAATGAGTAGTTTATAAAACAAAAATAAATAAGTAAGTATTTAGTGTACAAAAGCAATGATTATTCGTGAGCGCTCACACTCAGGTACGTTCATGTACAAATACAATACACAGTAAGTTATGAAAACAGAGCTTGTCTAACAGGCAATAAAATTCATTTTGGGTTAACTATATAAAACCGTATGGCGGGTAAGCGCGTAACTAGCATTGTCGCCAGGCGCCGAACCGGTCAGCGCCAAGCACGAGAATAGGACGTTGTAATTACCGGGGCCGGATTTAGGTAATGGGGATTTTATTAAGTATGTGGGATTTTAATTTGTTTTTAAACATTGATAAACATGACGAGTCTTTAATATTTTTAGGTAGGTCGTTGTACATACGAGCACCCTGATATGTTATATTTTTTTTGCCAAAGTTTTTAGTCCTCGGGAGTGTTAAGGATAGATTATTTGCACTCCGAAGGGCTCTTATGCCTTTTTCTTTATTTGTTGTAAATGTTGTTTGACAATGTATTTTATTAGTCAAAATTTTTCTTATTAGTATAGTCGTGTTGTAAACATAAAGTTGATTAATGCTCATCAGCTTAGTTTTGGAGTATACTGTAGCCGTAGGAGAAAGGTAATCCATATTGAAAAGTTTTTTTATTATTTTATTTTGGGCAATTTGAACGTCTTTTAGATTAGTTTTGGAGGCGCTGCCCCATACTTCGATTAGATAGTTCAAGTGTGATTTTACCAATGAGTTATATATAATATAACGTAAATGCAGAGGAATGCACTTAACTATGTTTCTTATGGATGCCAGAATAGAAGACAATTTTGATTTGATTTTTTTTATATGTGCTTTCCATAATAAACCGTCATCTAAGATTAAACCAAGGTACTTCTCTTGAGACGATTGATTTATTGGGATATTATTAACCGTTAATGGATTGTAAATTGGATATTTTTTGGTTTTAGGTTTGAATATTACGTATGATGTTTTAGATACATTAATTGTGAGCAGATTGTATTGGAACCATTCATGTAAAATGTCAAGATCTTCCTGGGCCATTTTGACAATATCAGTTATAGAGCTCCCATGGTAGAAAATACATGTGTCGTCCGCGTATAGAGATATTTCACCATGTAGATTAAGAGAGCTGATGTCGTTCATATAAATGATGAAAAGGAGAGGTCCTAATATTGATCCCTGTGGGACGCCGCATGTTATGGGTTGCGAAGTACTTTGATGTTTTCCAATCTTAACAACTTGGAACCGATTTGAAAGATATGAAGTAAGAATTTTGTGCGCGTTGCCCACTATTCCGATACTGGTAAGTTTATTCAAAAGAACTGAGTGACTTACCGTATCAAAGGCCTTCTTCAGGTCAATAAATACGCCAAGCACCAGATTCTTTGCATCAATACTTGATCTGATTTTGGTTACTAAATCTATGGTTGCAGATAATGTGTTTGACTTAGTTCGAAAGCCATACTGACGTTGGAAATAGAAGCCTATTTTATTTAAATAATTGTCCAGGCGGTTGTAGAGAACTCGCTCAAATACTTTGGAGATTACCGGTAAAACCGATATAGGTCGGTAATTTCCAGGATCAGTTTTTGGACCAGATTTGTGAATTGGACTGACTCTTGCAACTTTTAATTCATCTGGAAAAATACCCCTGTTTAGACATTCGTTAATGCATTTAGTAAGTTGTGAGATAATGTGATGTTTTATACATTTTATACACTTAGTGCTAATGCCATCAAGTCCTGCACTAGAGTTACTGTCTAGATTATCTATTATTTTAGAAATTTCCTCTTCGGTACATAGGGTTAAGCTAGATAACTGATTGGTAGTTGATGACAGGTGACTGACAGTGTAAGTTAAATTATTGTGGTATTGCATAGGTATTTCACGTGCTAAGTCAAGGCCAATATTTACAAAAAAGTCATTAAAAATTTCACATATGGTGTCGCCATCAGTAATGGCAACGGAGTCTTTTATGAGTTTAGGGGGGTTACTTTCATGTCTAATCTTATTACAAGATAATTCATTTACTAAAGTCCAAGTTTTTTTTGGATCATTCTTACACTGGAAAAATTTTTTTGCGTAGTATTTATTTTTAGAGTTTGCTATTAATTGTTTAGTCTTATTTCTTTGTTTAGCAAAGTTTTCTTGAAACTTAGTACTATTTGGATTCTTTTTCAGAGATTGCCAGAGTTCATTTCTGTAATTTATGTTATTGATAATGTGTTTATTGATCCAATCACTACGAGGTAAATTTAGTATTTTAGTTTTTGATGTAGTACTTTTTACTATGCAATTTTTAATTGAGGAATCTAATTCATTGTAATTGTTGTTTTTTGAATTGAAATTATATTTTTCTGCTAAGCTGAATAGAGCTTCATAGTCAATAGCTTCATATTTAACACGTTGTTTTTTATTTACTTTAAATTTTTCAATACAACCAAATATTTGTACATGATCCGAGAGTGAGGAGTCTAAAAGAGAAATATTGAATTTATTGCCTGTCAGATTAGTAAGAACATGATCAAGTATGCTGTTGGTTGTCAAGGATTTTCGAGTAGAATAATTAACGTCGATTTTATTTAATATGGAAAATCCGAATTCCTTTAGAAGGTCACTATATCTTGCTGTATTTCTGTCAGGTGATAACAAATTCAAATTGAAGTCTCCAAATACTACTGCCCGTCTTTTTCTCTGCAAGTTAAGTTCAAAATCATCCAAGAAACTGCTATGGTTTGTATCTCCGGGTTTATATATTACACCAATATCTAAGTCCAGCTTGTCAATATGTATCCATAAATAATTGTTGCCGTTGGTATACGATTCTTCTAGAAGGTGATGTTTTAGATCGTTATGAACGAAAATGGAAACTCCTCCACCTCTACCATCCGTTCTAATATTCGAGTAGTGATAGTAGTTTGTGATTTGTATGGTTTTTTTTTCTTCGTCTGATTTTATCCAAGTCTCAGTTAATAGTATTAGGTGTAACTTGCGTGGTGTAGAATGGATAATACATTCAAGTTCATCGAGTTTTCCTGGTTTGACTATACTCCGTATATTGGTATAAAATATATTGAGCGACGTCTCATTCATGCTAAGGTGTTGGTATGAGTCTGGAAGTTCATGTGTTAACTGGATATCGTCTTGAGTTGGAGATTGGTAATTGTTAGTATTTATGCTTCGGAGTTTTTTGGTGGGGTAGTTGAAACTATCTTAGGAATGCCATTGACATATTTTATAGTGATATCCTTTTCACCATTCTCTTTCCTAATGAGAAGGTCTTGACGCAGTAATTTCAGGTGGTTTTGTTGAGTGGGTGTAAGGTCTGCATAAATCTTAACGTCCTTCTTTTCTATCTTGTTTTTATTACGCATCAATTGTTTTGATATCTGCGCGCAGTCGAAATAAACTTTAACAGGTCTGATTTTCATTGGGTTGAATTTTCCTAGTCGCACGACCTTCTTGGGGGTTGGTACCGTGTCCATAATTGATCGAACTATATTAAAAACTTCGTTTTTGTCGTGTTCCTGCTTCTCTTCAACATTTGCCTCCTCTGATTCAGCAATTCCATAGATTATTATATTTTTGGCCCTGTCGGTGCGCTCACTGATCTCCTTAATTAAAGTTTCTTCATTGGAGGAGCACGCATTTTTTTATAATATTTTTAGAAGTTTCGTCTTTGAGAACATTAATGTCGTTTTGTAGGCCCTTAACTTTTTCATCAGTTTGAGAAGTGTGTTGTTTGAGTTGCAAAACATCCTGCTTAAGCACATTGTTGTCTGCAGCCAACTTTTCGGTGGTTACTTGTAGCGTATCTATTTTTGTTTTTATTTGGATCATATCTTCATGCAATGTTTTTGAGAATTCTCTTTGATTGTCAGTAAAGGCTTTAAACAGTGATGTCATCTCTTCACGGAACATTGTTATTTGTTTTGTACAAGTACAGTCCGGCCCTGGCGGTTGTTTACGTTTTCGTAGGGTAACTTGCATATCCAAGTCATCTGTTTGTTGCAATTTCGCAAGGTCCGGTTGTGAACTATACTTGCCTTTAATAGGGGATCTTCCAACACTCATTTTTAGAAGCTTTCGTCTCCTATCCTTCAGATAATTAGTAACACCAATAATTGTTGAAATAATGTAAGCACACTTTTATGACAAAGCAAATTAGGTCTTATGCACTCCGCACACGGTGGTATTCAGCTAAGATGTTATTTAATCGATTTTAAATTAAACGCCCGACACGTCCACTCTGAATGTTAGCGCTCGAGTTTATATAATATTGGTCCTGTGCCTACCATTGGACTGGTCTAATTAATAACAATCAGTCGACTATCTACTCAATGTCTCTAAGATGCTTGTCAATTTTGACGCGATCAGTCATTTCCGCGGCGTAACGCGCTCTTTCAGCGGCCGCGCCTGCGCTATAATTACGCGCTGAATGGACGCAACGGACTTCAAACGCGCGTCGCTGGCATTCTCCAGGGCTACTACGAAACCCGAAACTCGAAGTTCGTGTCGTGCGGTCCCTCTGACACTTATACTATTTAATACGAGAGCGAGAGGGACGGTACGATACGAACTTCGATTTTCGAGTTTCGTAGTAGCCGTGCTGGCGCGCTGCTGCGCCCGCGCTCGCGGGTCCCGCTAGGGATGTCGCCGCTAGTTTAGTTTCTGCCTAGGTTTAGGAAGGCTCTACAGCAATAAATTATACCAATATTATTCCTACCAAATTTTGTATGTGTCTCTTACAAAGTCTCTTGTAAAGCAATTTCTGTCGCCTATGGATACTGGACAGTCGCGAGTCCGTGAGAGTCCGTTGGTTTCAGCCATGTCGAAGCTATTCGAGAACATTGCCGAGGGTAGTTCATTCCATGGTTTGTTAGTTGGGCGGATTTGGCTGCATCTTTTGCAGAACACCTCGGCTACTTTTCACAAGATTAAACAAAGCGAATCATTTCACAAATATCATCGCGAGCTTAACGCGCTTCAAATGAAAACGTACCTTTTTGCACTTATTTTTTTGGGAATCTACGGCGCCATAAATGCACGTAATTTACGCTGCAGAGGTAAAAATCCGTAACAAATACCTAACAGTGTCCGCATACAGTAAGTTTATGGATAAAGTAGCCCACTTCTCCTTTTACGTTAGACAAAGATTTCCTACACATTCATGCTGTTAAAACTGGCCCCAGAAATTGAATCGTGTTCAGCTAAAAATAATACAAACTTTCCTTCAGAAATAGGTCAAAACTCTTGAACTTATTCCGAAATACTTGTATAAATCACATGTGACTCCTCGAATAGGGAAGTTGTTAGTTTAGACGTGGCAACCCTTCGGCCACAGCGTACAGCCGCAGCTCGTACAGTGCCGTTGTAATCCACTTGTCATTCAATTTAATGCTCTAAGCGAATGTTTTATTTTCTATGCCAAGATTGTTGTTGGAATTTTCCCAGAGCTAAATGAGTTTCAATTTAAATTCATTTATGTCATTTTGAAGAGGAAACGTTTTTGTATCTCTATAATGCTAATATGACTTGTATTTTTTGGCTTCATTATGCGATCTTTTAAAATTGAGTACCTAGTTACAAGTACAATTAATCACATCATAACAATGCTCGGCTCATGTCGGTACATATTTGTGTGACCACGTAATCTTCATCATTTCAGACTACATACGTCCAGTGGCGTAGCTAATCTACCATAGGTCTAGGGGCTTGCACTAGACTCTCACGCTCTTGGGGCCGTTGAACCCTAATCTTCAAATTAATAATTAAAAAAACTACATATTAGTGCCTTTTAACGTAACAACGCCAAGAAAGAGAAGATAGTATGGAAACATTGTGGGCTATTTGTTTTTTGAACCGGGATCCTGCATTGCATGGGCTATTTAGCTACGCCACTGTATACGTCCCACTATAGAGCACATGTTTTCGCTCAAAATAAAAAGACTTGGGCCTTAGTTCCTACGAGGGCCCAGTGAAAAAGTGGATATTTGTAGTTTTAGAATAGCTCCAGTTCCATGCTCGGTTTAGAACAGGATGGGCCTATCTCTTCTTTAGGCGTCGTAAAAGGCGACAAAGGGACCTAATGCGCGAGTGGACATCAACGCTCTCTATAGCCAACTACTAGCTCCTGGCTCCAGCACTGCGGTGTGGAAGACTGGGGAAACCGCCACACTATTTTCCAAAAAAAAATTGTCATGAAGATTAAATAGCTAGTGATTCTCATTCGACAACTGGGTTAAGAGTGCAGGGACTTAGAAGACCTTTGTATTAAATGATATTGTAACGGATAACTCACGTCATAAATCGAGTTTAGCTCGACATGTTTCGGGCTATTTCGTAGCCCTCTTCACAGGAGCACGCGACTCGGCGGCTGCCACAACACGCGCACTACGCGCCAGCGCTCTGCTCGCGCTAAACTCGATTTAAGACGTGAGTTATCCGTTACAATATCATTTAATATGAGTGAGTCTCAAAGTAGTTTCTTGTTTAAGGACTTTGTAATTTATTGAATCAGGCCTTACTTTGCGGAGGTCCATAACAATGAACTAAAAGAATTTCTTTGCTCACCCGCGACCTTCTGATGGCCAAGTTTATGCAAAATATGCGTGTTCATGCAGTTCCTTCACCTCCACACTGTAAGAACACACACAAATCACACAAACCCATCTATCACCACCACCACACTACACTGACGCGTTTCGAGCTCATCTTCAGGGCAACACAACTACACCATGCTACCAGATGTTAGACCTTTGTAGTCAACTGCACCTACATCCAATGCGGAACTGCACAAGAAATAAACAATAATGTAATGCAATGTATAATTGCAAATGTGCATTTAATGTGCGCGAGCGACGCAGCGAGATTTATGGCTTCGCCGCGGCTGCCTCTACAAAGTAGCACATTCATAATCTAAGCCCTTATACGACGCGCTTTTTATACCAGCGCAAATTATGAGTAAATGCCGCAGAAATAATACGTAGGAATAGAAATGACTTACGAGCTAAAAGTGCGAGGTTATTTGGCAAATAAGTCGGGTTTTATTTCAACATCACCAGTCCGAAGACGTCACTGGTGAAGAAAGGCCTCTCCCTTAGAACACCACAGTGAACGACAACTCGCCACTTTCATCCACCGGTCGTCTGCCCACCTAGTAGGAGGCCTACCAACGCTTCGTATTCTATACAGTAGGTCAATATAGGAGAGGCAAAAAAGTGTCTCTAGAAGGAATACGGGTCGTGACATTTCTGTGCCTCTAATTAGCTCTACGTATAGTAAATACGGTTTTAGATCGTCCTTGCCAAGAACAAGATCTCAGATGAGGTCTAGTAAGGAAAAAACTGCAAATTATCTTCATTAGAAACATATATGTTAACCAGCCTTTACCCGCGGCTTTGCTCGCGGAACCATTACAAGTGGCATATAGAAATTTCGAGACTTAATGAAATTGCCATGGATAATTGATGTATTCCTTCCGGGTACGTATTATAATGTATAAATTTAAAATAAATATCGGTTGAAATACATACAGTTGAAATACTGAAAATTATAAAATATAATGCATCAAAATATATAAAGTTATTTGACATAAGTTCTAAACGCATAAGCTTGAAATGCATAGTGGTCAAAATATATAATAGTTACAATGCATAATGGTTCTTAGTCATATGGCACAAAATGCATATTTTGATGTAATACGTTCAAAACCATATACAGTATGTTTACTATAACAGTTGTAATACATACTAGACACTGAATTTTCACAAAGAAAAATGCATATAATAGGCTGCTAGTACAGTCCCCATCGGATATTTCGTAGCCGCCAAGATGATTAAAAATATCGAAACATGAACTCTAAAACCTTAATAATAGAGTGCATGTTTCGATATTTTTCACCACTTTGGCCGGTCCGTAATACCTGATGGCAACTGTACTGAGGCTGCGGCAACTATGTATTATATTTTAGTCTATGGCTGTGGCCCACGTCGCCTACGCCTAGCATCGCCTCTAGACACGGAACCTTCAAAATAAACAAGCAGTCATGTTTATCCTGAAAGATAGAATTGTCCCTTTAAAGAGTTGTCTATAATTAGATTCTCTAACATTGTAGACACACTTGTACGAGTACATACAGTAGAGCGACGCGTAGGCCGAAGTAATCTAACTTAATGACTTCTAATGACTCTGCGAGCATTACACATTAGGATACAACCACTTTAACGGCTTATTTATACGTTCATTAACTACTTATTTAATTCCTAACGTTTTTAGGTCTCATGGACATTCATTATCTATGATTTAAGATGTGTAAATGTATAAACTGCTTGCAGATATACCTATATATATGTGGGAATGGTAGTCGAAAAACAAACAAAATAATCTTGTATAACAATAATAAATTTAGCAAGCAAATCGGTACACGGACATCGCTCTAACTCCTAACAATTGACTTTCCTTTGTTTTCAAATCAAAGTAGGTACGCAATGTTGCAAGTTAAGGAGTTGTTTCATCCTCCATTTATTAATTTTATTTGACGCATAAATGTGATGCCGGTTCTGTCTATTCAAACAAAATAAACAAAAACGGCAACACATTTATCCGTCAAATAAATTTAATCATTGGATGGTGAAATAGGGGGTAAATCTATTAAATTGAACCTCCATATTCCCACATATCATCATCATCATCATCATCATCAGCTGGAAGACGTCCACTGCTGAACAAAGGCCACAATGAACCACTGTACCTTTCATTAAGGGGGGGGTTGCCATAATCCCGTTATAAGAACCTTTCTTTCTTATTTGAAGGTCAAGTAAATAAATCTAAAGATAATTTGAAATAATTTGTGAACAAAATGTGGAGGAAAAGTTTAAAAATAGTGCACGCAGTGAGCGGTAACATTGACCAGGTCTATGCAGAAGATCACTTAGAGCACAGAATAGATAATAGTACAACTTGGAGCTAATGCCGCCTTAATCCTTCTTGCGTGCTACCGTCTTTGAAAATATCGATTTGAAACTTCCAGAAAAGTTATAGTAGGTAGGTAACTGGGACAGCGTACAGCTTGCTGACTTGGTAATAAACGACAGTAGCTCGCTACGTAGTCCGTTTGAGGCAGTAACTCGATTCGCGAACGCGGCCGACAGCGGAACAAACAAACTTTTTACATTTTCTCACAAAAGCAGCTCTACAAATATTCCAAGACATTGTTGCTTTATTTTTAACTTGTTCCAAACTTTATCGGGGGAGCTCTAAATTATTCCTTTTTTAGGAACACTTCTTTTTGTGAGCGACCGTTTAATGGCGGTGCGACGTTTTTGTTGTCCTGATGAAGTGACTCCACGAGGACTGCGCGGCGGCTGTTTGTCAAATTATGTCGCACGTTATATTTTGATAACGCAATACAGCTACTTGTTCGTGCAACAGATTTTTAACCTTCATGATTAACAACCAAGAGTCCACGGTAGCACATTTTAGGTAGAGACATTGTATTACTTGTTTTATAGTCACCTACAATATACAACATGCCATGATAAACTCCTGTTACATAAATCTTGTTTAAATAGGTATGTCGTCAATATGTTTAGAATTTGATTCGATTGCGGCTAAATCTAAAAAATCCTCTTACAATTACAATTTATTTTATTTTAGTGTTTTTTTTGTGGCAATATTTTTTTCTTTCTTTCTTCTTTTCTTTCTTTACAACTCCGGTGGATACCTACGCAGCCAAAAGGTGCCTGACCCCAATAGCCATGCTTCTAATTCTGAGAACACTGTGCCGGCAGTGCAGCCGCCGGGCACTAGGAAGCGTCGCGGGCGCAGGTCGCGACAGATTTACAGAGCGCGCGGTGGTTCGCGGAAACTAGCCCGCGAAGCCTGAGTTATGGCGATGCCGGATTTAGGGTTCGCGGAAGACAACGGCTGTCTGACGAAGTATGTCCTAGTCGATGTCGCGTTTCGCGAGGGCTAGTTGAGTTGCAGTTAGCTCTGACACTAACAAAGCAGCATTTTCCGACTTCGTCAATGGCCAAAGTTGTGCCTCTTTTTTGAGGAATCGTAATTAGGTACGTTCACCATTTTTTATCGTCAGATGATCCTATTAAATTAATAAATCAGCAGGCCAGTGTAAATTGGTAACTGATAAATCAACTAACTTATTACTTGCTACTTTATTGTTGCTTCTTTTTTGTCCACGACCTCGTAGAGTCCGAGCAAACGAACTAATACCACTAAGTTTATTTTAAGCTGAGATTTATTAGCAGGTTCGAAATCACTATAGCCGTTTCTAAGACTTATGTTGGTGTCGGGGATAAGGTTAATTATGTTTTTGATTGACTGCAAAAATGCCTTTCAATATAATTTCAATAAAAATAAAGACTCTTAACTTAACACAGAATAATTAACAATCCAGGAATAATAAACATTTACAAAGAAAGCAAATAGGTGGCATTATCCTTACAGAGCTATATGTTCCATAACCATTACAAGGCGTTGGTTACTTTTCTTTACTTGCATACGCGCGTGCGTGCGTATAGCTCGCTTGCTCTTTTAAGCATTCCCTTACCATGATATTATTTCAAATAAATCCTTTGCTTGCGGGACTACACGTCTTATCTCAGCAGCATCACCGCAGCCAGCACTGATCAGTCATCAGTCAGGGTCAGGCCGACGGACTGCTGACGACTAACGAGCGGCCGCGGCGCGCCCGCATTTTGTAATGGCGGGCGTTCCCACGATCAGATTTATTCGCGGCTTCTTTGTTTCACCGCCTATTTTTATTGAATACCAAAACCCAATAAATAAATTCACAGATGGACTTTTTGCTTCCTAGAACTGTAACTGTGAACTCAGGGATATTGATTTCCATTTAAATGTTTGTGATCTGAAGTTTTTGTCCTAGCAATTTTCCTTGACGATTATAAAACGTTTGTTCATCCGTCAATGCGGAAGGGGCACTTTATAGGCGTATAATACGCCTTACTAGCCTCTACAGCCGCCATACGTGCTCCTTGAAGTCCTTAGCTACGTTGTACCTACTAAAGTTTAGAGGTTAACTATGTAGCAGTAGCAAAGCGTTAAATGAGCGTTAAATATTTCCATGGTAAAGCCGAAGCAAAATCAGTTGCATCTTTCACAAATCCTGAATGTCCTATTTTGTAAATACCTATTGGGCAAACCGGTGGGAATTGAGTTTTAAAGACGCTTCGCCTCTGCTGCGTAGTATCCTTTAGTAGTTTGTCAGGTTAGCGTCTACCCTTTTGATATCCTTTTCTCCAATTTTCTTTACAATTTTTTGATTTCCAAATGTATCAGGTTCACAATAGCAGTTAAGTTATTAATTCCCGACGCAAAAAGAGGGTTATTTGGCGGATTTTAAACCGTAAGCCGTAGCAGCCTAGTAGTTCGACCTATGGCCTCTCAAGCAGAGGATCGTGGGTTCAAACCCGAGCTCGGACGTCTAGTTTTTCGAAATTCATGTGCGAAATTACATTTGAAATTTACCACGAGCTTCATGGTGAAAGAAAATATCCTGAGGAAACCTGCACAAACCTGCGAAGCAATTCATAATGGACTTCCCAATCCGCACTGGGTCAGCGTGGGAATATCCTTGAGAGGAAGCAATGTAAGCAACATTAGCCCAGCACGGATTTTGATGTGTTTTTTTTTTACCGAAAGCTAGTTTAATCGAGATAGTTCTTAGCAAAGTTCTATTAAAATCTATCCATCCGTTTAAGAGATTTAAAATGACAGTGGCGAGAGTTTTTCAAGTTTTCTAAGTTGTATTTTAAAATTACGTCTGCATTATTGGCTGGGTCACTGTATTTACAACACACGTTTTTAATTCTGTAAATATTTTATGTAGTTGGATAACTTTAGAAACAGTATCCTTCCACTGTGGAGCGACGGCAGGAGTTTTTGATTCATTCACACGAGTATTCTTTTAAATATTCTATTAAATTTAATATTCCCTAGTCTCTTTAAATGAAATTCGTGGGATCAGTGAATAAAGGTTTCAATTTTAAGCCATCACTGTAAACAGGCGCCTCAAGGCGAGGTACTGGTTTCTCATTTTTACTTAGTTTTTTGCTTGTGTGATAGTTTTATCCGGATACACTGTATTTGTATTGACTTGCACGTATCAAACGTGGTCTTCTATTGTTCAACTGGTTCTGTCTTCTCACAGTGTAACCGAGTCTCCGAACACCAGCCACAAAAACTGCGCGACCACAACTGAAGGCAATTATAGAGACATTCGATATGAATCATTGAAGCTGCGCCGCAAAAACTGCAATAGATCCCTCATTGTGCATTCCAGCCGCGTGCGCAGAGCTCGTTTCAACAATGGATAATTTAAGATAAATGCGAAGTACACGCGGGCTCTCAAAATAATTTTCTTTAAGTTTCATCTGCAATCAGAAACGCTGCAGAAAGGATGATGAGTAATGTCTTGAAATACACGGCTTACAGTAGGGACTTCCATGTGCCACGTTAAACAAATTTTACAATTGAACATAACCTAACCAGCAGAAAGTAGGAAAACCCTCGACTTTGCCACTTCAAAGTTCAATATCTCAAAAATGGCTGCACCAATTTTGATAAAACATGTCTAAAAAACCTGATTTCAAATAAAAAAAACCGCATTCAAATCAGGCCACCCGTTTAAGAGCTACGGTGCCACAGAGAGACACACAGACATACAGACACACATAGCGGTCAAACTTATAACACCCCTCTTTTTGCGGCGGGGTTAAAAAATGAAACAAAATTTAACAGTAGAGTAAGAGTTATAGTACTGTGTAACCATGTGGTTACATTCAATTGATGGATAGGTTCTATCAAATAGGTACATAATGTTATTATAGGTATGTACCTACCATATCTCTACCATACCTACAACATCGCTCGCTAGGTATGAAAATATTCTATTGAATATTAGATTATTATAATTAATTACGCATGTCATGTCAATTGACTGAGATCAAAAACAAAGTACTTACCTAATGCTAACCTAATGGTATCTTCTGCTTAAACGGGTATTTATTTTCGTATATGTGCAGTGTTTCCCGTGTGCCACACAATTAAATGAAGGCAAACAGAAATTTAAATTCCAAACAAAACAGTTATTATCCTTAATTATCCTTCATTTTCATTTTGAAAGTAATTTTATAAAAACGGTGTTAGTTAGGTAATATTGGTTATTCCGTAGGTACAATTTCCATTCATGGCTGATGGTGAGCCCCCCCCCGGCCCCCTCGTAAATTCCCAGCATGGTTCGCGAACTGCCACCTGCCTGCTGCGACGCTCCAGCCATCCCTGCCGACTGCCTCCCGCGCCTCGGCCGCGAGGGGATTCCTGCCGTGGTTTGTAAAAGCATATACCTAATGTAGGAGAAGTCTGCTAAATTATCTTAAAAACCTATTTGAATTTTATAACGTAGGAAGTATAATGGTATATCCATCCATACTTAATATTATTAATGCGAAAGTGCGTGTGTTTGTGTGTTTGTATGTTTGTTCGTCTTTCACGTCGAAACAGAGCGACGGATCGGCTTGATTTTTGGCATAAAGATAGTTTATGGGTCAGAGAGGCAGACAGTGGCATAGCCTACTTTTATTCCGGAAAAAATGCACAGTTCCCGATGGAACAGCGCGCGATAACCGAATTCCACGCGGGCAAAGCCGCGGGCCTAAGCTAGTGTATAAATAGTTTACCCCGGTAGATACGGGCAAGGATTTTAATTTATGAGCCACCATAGAACTATTTCACAGTAAACATTGACTTTTCCTTTGAAAAGGTTCCATGGTGCAATGGCTCATGAATTAAAGTCCTTGACTGTACGACTTTGACCGTACATATCAAAACGCTTAATTTGTTTCTAATCCTATTGACAATTCTACTAATATCATAAATGTTTGGATGATTGGAGGTTTGGATGTTTAGATGTTTGGATGTTTGTTACTCAATCACGTTTAAACCACTTAACCGATTTAGATGAAATTCGGTATACATATAGTTTGAGTTCTGGAGAAGGACATAGTATAGTTTTTATCTCGGAAAATTGCATAGTTCCCGCGGGATAGCGATAAACGAATTCTGCGCGGACGGAGTCGCGGGTAACGGCTAGTTAATTATAAAAAGAAAAAAAAATGTTTTGAATGCTTTGATTGGGGACTTGACCTACAGGCACCATAGAATTGCCTTCAATCCAGTTTATCCTTCGTCGAAAGCTCATGGTAAAATTTATATGTAATTTCACATAATCGCCACATACCGAACCGCAAACTACCACGGCTTTGGATCCACTAACGATGGATATATGCTATTCACTTGTCAGTATTCAGTTGTTACCTTGTTCATACAAGGTGTTAATTAAAGTCTTAAAAAAAAACATGAAACCTCCTCTCGATCCATTGCACTACACTTTAAACCAGATTGCGTTTTTTGTCCCTCTTTTACCGTTTCAGTGTAAAAGTTAACAGGTAGATACCTAGGTATTCTAAATGTTTTTGGCCTAAATTTTTTTAAACATGTCATTTGCGATTCAATCAATCTACGAATCATTCAGTCAAACATCTTTTGCGTAACATGTAAATCTGCAAATCGTTTTTCGGCGAAGCATTAAATATCCAAACAAAAGACTTAACGTCTTAGACACCACAAAGCCTGAGAGCATCAAAAGAGCTAAACAATCGCGCGCTCTCAAGTTTCCGGGACGCCTGTTTTCGCGCGACATTAACTCGTTTGTACTTCAATTTGCGATGTAAAGATCATAATGGAGAACCGGCACAATGGCAATAAAGGCGATAGGCGCAGGGGGATCATCAAAGCAAGTATGCGGAGGGTGCTGTCACCGCGGAAAAACTAATAAAAGCGATATTGCTCACCCCGCCCGCGCCCGCGACGCCCGCGACGCCCGCGACGCCCGCTACCAATGCGGCGTGACGACAAAGCTCGTGACATAAACTCTTTACACACGCGACGTTATGCAGTAGGTAGGTATGCATATTATTAACATTCAGTTTTTTGTGATAAAAAATTTGACTAACGCCAATAACCAAAATAGTCGTTGAGTGTAAGGTTTTTCGCGATATTTTCATAGCTCGAATTCCTCTATGTAGTCGGATGTAGATATGATAGAAATCATGTTAGAAAAGTGTTTTTATAAATACGGTTTTAAAAATCAAAATAACCTATGTAGGTCCATTATATTATGTTTAATATGTTCTACCTAGCTTCAGCTGACACTTCTGCATCTTCGGTATCAAAGATCTTTGTCAAATAAAGACAACAGGACTTGGTGAAACAGGGGTAAATATCATAATCAAATCATAAAATATGTTAGGTAAATACCTATATTTGGTAAGCATGGCTCCAAAAATTATATTTTTTTACAAAGTACAGCTAATGGTAATAATTAGTTATTAATGACCCGGTGAATTTCGCACATGCACCAGTTGCATACAGAGCGCATGCGGGTGTTTATCGCGCTGCGGCACCGCGCGACGTCGCGCCGCGGACGACCGCGCCGGCGCATAAATCACTGCTGATAGCGAACTATGGATCATCATAACAACCTGTATCCGGACTTAAATACAGGCAAACTTACGTGAATCTACTCTATCAGTAGTTAGGTAATTAACTTCACATAAATCAAACTCGAACGAGCACATTCCTGTAGTTAATCGATGGTGCGTCCACTACATGCTTGTTCAATGTTTCCTTTTAGTTAGGTACATAGGTTCTAGCTGTGTTAAGAAACTTTCACTTATGTTTTTTGTAGTTTAGCCTTATCGGGATTGTGTAAGGTATTCTAAATAAATAATATACAGAGTATCTCAAATTGAGTCCGAAATATTTCAGCATTTTTTAGGATTTTTACTTGTTTGAATTTGCAAGAATAAATTTTGTAAAACAAAACTCTCATGAAAACCTGTTCAGCCAAAGTAACCCTGCAATCCCGACCGGGGCAAATATTTGTATGAATAATACGAATGTTTGTTCTCGGGTCTTGGACGTTTAACATGTATTTAAGTATGTATTTATCTATATAAGTATGTTTATCCGTTGCCTAGTGTCCATAGTACAAGCTTTGCTTAGTTTGGGACTAGGTCAATTGGTGTCAAGTGTCCCATGATAAAAGAAACCGCTGAAACTTGGGTTATTTTCTACGTATACTTTTGCGTTTTATAAACTTTTATCCAATGTAAACAAACCATCACATTAATAGCCCTAATTCGACTCAACCAATTACATAGATCAACAAAAACACTTGAACCTTTCGGAACCCTTTATTTACACTAGAAGGAGTTTCTACGCGTTTAAAATAAACCGTGAGCACCCGGGCCGCTCTGCGCGGGGCAGTCCATGAGCATTCCGGGGCGCAATTAAAAATCAAATAATGCTCACCCCTGTCCGGCGAGAGGGTTGGCTTTCGCAATGTAATTTAGCAGCTGCTCGCTACGCATCCTCTTCACGCTGCCATTAATCTTGGTATTATTGCATACCGAGCCGGCTCTACACGCCCGCCCATTGTCAAACCGGTACCCCATGCACTTGCGCGCTGACAGTGTAAATATTACACGCACCAGCATCAGCCGGAAGATGTCAACTGTTAACAAATGCCCTCCCTGTTGGAACGCCACAATGAACGACAACTTGCCACATATTCTCCTGGGCACGTATCTGAATATCGAAAATTGAAATATCGACTGTCAAAATATCGAACCTAACCTAACCTAACCTACTTTCGATATTTTGACCGTCGACTTTTTAACATTGGATATATTAATTTTCGATATTCAGATACTTCCCCATTCTCCTGCAAATATTGTACTAGTTACGGGGATCTTTATTTGACATTTGATACTACTCAGAATGTCAGAACTCTACCTTCTCAGTTATCAGTACCTCATTGTCGTGATAGTTTTTTTTTATTCGACTGGATGGCAAACGAGCAAGTGGGTCTCCTGATTGTAAGAGATCACCACCGCCCAAAGACACCTGCAACACCAGGGGATTGCAGTGCAGATGCGTTGCCAACCTAGAAGCCTAAGATGGGATACCTCAAGTGCCAGTAATTTCACCGGCTGTCTTTCTTATAAATATATCGTGCTCAGACGCAGTAGGTGACTATTACTACCTTCAGTCGCAGTATACATAGTTAGTCAACTAGACCTATGTAGACCTAGGTAGAGTTGCCGCGTTTGTCGCTATCGAATATATCCGAGCTTGACTTTATTGGACCGTGGAGCTCAGTTGGAGCACCTTTACACCAAAAATATTATAACGTTTGCTATTAACAAAAAAAATAAACCTACGTTTCACTGTTATTATCTTCCATCTGGCTAGCTAGAACAATTTGAGACTGCCCATGTACCTAATACTGGTATTGGCTAGGTTTCAGTTGGAGCGTTGGATGGAATGCACCGCCGCGGCCGCCCCGCCCGCATGCCGCGCGCAGCATTCTTCGAATCCGTCTCAATGTTCATAACCGAAGCTCTTTAGTCTAAAACTGCTTCAAGTGAAGTATCATTTCTCTCCAACATAAACAAAGGAACCTCACTCGAACATGAAAAGTTTCCGCGTAATTGTGGATGCCCGTCGCCGGAGCGGTCAAAGGGAGGTCTCTTGTCCCCGTCCTTTTGAACTCGAGCAGGTAGCCGGTCGACCCGCCGTAATGAAAAGTTTAATAACGAGCACGTGTGCCGTATCTCAATGCACAATTTATTGAGAGCAATTTCGCATGTCATAAAACCGAATTAATATTGTCGGGCCCTCGCGGGCGACGGCGAATTACTCGGATATATTAATCTTTTTAGAGCACTTGTCTGCGTGGTATTGTTCGGCCGGTGCGGGCACGTGCGGCCTCCGACCCCACTGCACGCTACATCGAACGCATGGACCTGCTGGATTCATCCGACATGGAACAGGAAAAGACGGCTGCTACCCGCTTCCACGTGACATCGTAAATGACCCAGATAAATCAAATTTGTGTACGATTTTACAAGCTGTTCGTTAATTCGCAACTTTTGCTTGGCTGCATGTTTCTAAAGGTCAAATCTTTCAAGTCGAATTATGCATATTTCTAGTGATCTGACCGAGTTCAAAGGTACGGATATCTATTTGGGTGACAATATGATAAATAGACATACAGTCAACAAGAAGTAGGTTTACTTACCTAACAGAGAGATGACAATATTTTTGTTTTGACAAAAACTTCATTTTCTTTTGTTTCGTGTAGGGGTAACACTCCTATGTAAATTCCGGTAACGCACTTGTGATTCTTCTGGTGTTGCAGGTTTCTATGGGCGACGGTAATCCCTTACCATCAGGCGATCCGTTTGAGTCTGAAAACTCCTGTTTTTTTTTGTTATTAATTTACGTAAACCTTAAAGCTTCACTGAGTATGAAATTCATACTATTCCTCGCAAGATTAACAACCTATATGTATAGCTGCTGCCATTTATTACCGGCTAGCAATTATCCAGGGGCATTCGACTCATCCAAGCAACATCGAAACACTCGTGTGCTCCCAGATTTTTATCCCACTCTTGCACATTACGAAGCGCGTAAGAGATACGAGAGATACCAGCAATATTACTTGGATGGATAAAAGGGTAGGTCTTTCGTGGTAATTAACGCATCTCGCGGATTCACAGCGGTCCCCGCGTCTCACGGCTACGTACTTAACTAACAAAGAAACTGCAAAATCACGAGATAGGCTGTAAGTAAATCGTTGTCATGTCGCTAGGTAACTTGGGATACGCTTCTATAGGTAGAGTCATTCACGATGACGCGTGCCGTGGTTCTTATTACAATGTCATTAATGTCTAATTTTGTGAAAATCATGCGTCTTCGTGGATGGCACTTGGTATACCTACTGTTTACTTGTAAACGGGTCGCCTCGCTGAATGGTAGAACGCGTTTGTGGTTTTTGAATGCCAGAATGTTCAATAGTTTTTATCTTTCTGACTGTCGTGTAGTATTTTTAACTGGATCTATCGATGAACTATGAATAATCTATGATAAATGATCTATGGATGATCGATCACTGAATGTTCATCACAAAGTTTAATGCGATAATGAGTTTGAGTTTTGAGGTTTGAGTTTCGTGGGTTGCAAATTTTCATCATTGGTTACAAACTATTTAAAACATCACTCAATTTTATGACGGAAACGACGTCCTGTTCTGATTTTATTTGTGACCAAAGGGAGCAAAGTGGCCAAACGTCAAAGGTTAGTAGATTCTTTAGAGGGATAAGTGTCAAAATATCATAACGGGACTTATCACGCTATTTTTACACGAGTAATATTTACCTCGACGTTTCAGCAACGTTACAGTTGCCGTGGTCACGAGTAGACTGAAGTGTGGGGTGTCAAGTCTGCCTAGCTATGAGTGAGAATCACGAAAGTTTGAAACGTTATAGGGATAAGTGTGTTTTGACATTAAAGATTGTTTACGCAATAAAGGGTTTACATACATGTGCGTACGTAACATAACTCATACCTCTAGGTAAATAAACAATATTTTCTTTGGGATTAATTATCAGGTGTTCCATTGATTATGACTGAAAATGACAAAAATGCACAACATTTTATTGCAAAAAAAAATGTAATTTTAAACACATCAAACCCACTTAACTTTAACTTGACCAGACAACCCTCCCTGATCAAACATTCGACCACTTTCCGAACATAAATTATCAAACAACTAAAGTATGCTTGGTAATTGAATTTTGGGATCATCGTAATATCGTATTCATATGACCCTCGCGACGCGACGCGAGGACCCCTTGCGATCCGCCGCGCCGTTTATTAGTCGCGCCAGTCGCACGGCTGCGCCGGCACTAATCGTCGGACTAGAGCAATAACGCGTTTATTAATTGTGCGAGTGGGCTGGAAGATCAGCGTGTCAAGAGACAACTTATGGAATCGCGAGGGGAAAGAAGTTCGAGGTAGTAATTTGGGACAGCAGCCACTGATGTCATTCTATTACTTGGAGTACTGCCGCATGCTTGAGGTCAGATATCTTCCAACCAGTCCAGTAATCCAGTGATTTATCGTATTTGAATCAGCTTATGTTGTGATTAATTATGATTATGGTAGCGAGACATCGTAATTTTAATATTGAACCTAATCTCCAAATGTCTCTTCAATAAACAATGTTGAAAGGAAGTCGAAATACCTGCATTGCTCTACAAAGTTATTCCAAGCTTGCATACGGAGGCCGTCCGCCGACGAGCTCCTTTTTTTGTTCAAGAACAAAACATTAGCTTGTACATCTTGATAAACCCTATTAGAAATAAAATCAATTCCCAACGTAGATTCACGGCCTTTAGTTCGTAATTAATAGGGCAGCGGAGAGGTTTTCAACGCGCCTTACTGCTCCGCCATAAATAACTATTTAGGCTGTTATTAAATTATAAGGATTAGGCTGCGCGGGCGCCGCGTGGTGACAAGCGGGCGGTCGCCGGCGCCCCGCCGCGCCTGGGAACCCGGCGCCGTAAAAACAGAGATCCGTATCCGCGCCCGCGACATCAATCACTACCCCCGCCCTGACACGCCATCGTTTGTCAAGTGCTGCGGGAAAAATGATCCCATCACGCTCCGTCAGCCGCAGCCGCAGCAGAGATGACACGACAATAGCGGCCGGTCGGCCGGACGCATAATTCGCGGCCGGACAGCATCGACACGACTTCGAACTTTAAAAATTAACGTCAATTAATCACCGACCGGTGAGCATTCCGTAATGGGATTTTAATTGGGTGCGGATAAAGCGCGGTGATTCACGACTAATTAAATACCGTGTACGGCGGGCAATCGGCATTGATTCCAGACTTCACTTTGCTCCGCGAGTTTCCGCTGCGTGTACGACGCCGCCGGCTAATGGAATTGACAGGGCAAACATAGCGAAATTAAAGAGTTCCACGTTTAAAACGCAGGTCTAAACGTACCTATTAGACTTGGAATCACATATAATAATCGCTTTCACCAGATCTTTTTTTGTAAATTGTACAAAGATAGAAATCGAATGCGATCGCTAACTCTTGCTAAACAATACAACCACTACTGAGACCATATTGTCAAGTGTTATTGTAAGGCTTTAGATCAGTGTAAATTTCATCGCTGGACTTGAGACATTCACTTGTCATTTAGATACTAATATGATATGATTGAGATCTGCGCTGCGGCGCGAGCGCATAATATTATGCAGGCCGCGGAGACAATGCCTCGACAATGTCCAATTGAATTGCCCGTGACGCCTCACTCCCGTTTTTGTTACAATTTGTTCAATTGTCCAGCTGTCGGCGCGGCCGCGGTCCGTTCTCACGGATATTCAGAATCCTAAAAATCCGCGCAGCTCTCGGTCGCGGCCCGCGGTGTGAGATGTGAACAGATAAGGTCGATAAATTTAATTAAACGTTTCGTAGTCGGTCCCACGGCCGATGTCACGGGGGGGGGGAGGGGCAGGCAAATTTGTTGGGCCGGCGTCGGCTGGTTGTCGCGGGATTAATTAAGTGCGGCGGCGACTCAAAGCGCGACCGTCGCAGTTCGGCCCCGCGCGGCAAAAACGGCCGCGGCCAGCGGTCACCGCCGGCGCACCGCTTTGCGAAAAACTGGTAGCCCTTTAGCTCGGCGACCGCTGAATTCATTACCGACCCTTTCTTTTTACTACCTAAACAAGTGTCTATTAAAAAGATCAAGCCGAACGCCGCCCGAAGAATGCCGATTTTTAAGCGTCACATCTCTCCAAACGAGTTTCAGAACTGCGACTCATTCGCGGATCATTACGCCCGGCTGAAACTTCATTTGCAACTTCCAGCATGAAGTCGTCTGCGGGCGCCGCTTCATTACCTCCGCGCTCCTGACAGCTCCTACGAAATTGCAGAAACTTCACCTTTTGAATTACGCCTCGCCACACGAAGGCGCATATTAACTTATAAGTTTTATAATTGAATGAACTGCCACAGAGGCACCTGAATGAGGCGTTTCCGGTACTTTGGAAGCTTCAAAATTGTATTTTTTCAGGTTCTCAGCACGTGTCGGTCACCTACATATGTATAAGGTAACAAAAAGATAGTTTAATGTCGTCTGTAACGCCCGAGTGTGCGCGGAATGCGCGGCGGGAGCCCGGAGGTGCCGGGACTCTGGCCCTTGCTGCTCTGGAGACAGGGTCCTCGCGGCCGCAGCCCCTCGGTGATATGTTTATTAGCAGGCGCGGCCGGCAGATGGCGCAGCCGTATCGCGCATATCTGAATAGATAGCTCTCTAATGTTATTGTCAGTATCGGGGACCGTAAACGTTTTTTGCCATTCCAAGAATCGAGCTGGGTTTAATCGCTTCTAATATACATATAATTTGTTTCGATGCCGTGTCGATAACAATTGTGTCGTTTACATATTTGGAAATCATTTTGATTGGAATTCCTTTGAAGTTGCTACCTGGACCTCGATCGATCGGAACGTGAAGTCGCGTCGGCAGGTGCTGAGTGCTGACACGTTAAATAGATTTGGTTCCGAAACGGTACAGTATTACGAATAAGAACGTGGGTATTACACCGTACTTATATGTATTAAGATTGTTGTAAAACCCTCCCTCTTCAAGGTATGTTGGATTTTGATGTCGAAGTTATCTTAAAGATACTAACAAGAAGATCATATCGCGCCGCGCCGCGATAAATCAAAAGAAAGTATAACGTCACAATAAATAACAAAACCTTATCTGAAAAGTAATAAATCGCTGAAATACCGAATATACATTTAATTAAGAAACTAGTAGTGAAAGGCGTGTCTGTCGGGAGTAAGTCATAATAAGTCGTCTGTTCCCTCGACGTCATATTTCACTGCACATCACGGGGAGACTTGCCTTGATTTACGGCGGCGCGCGCGCTGCGTCATGCCACCTTACTCCATTTCACTTCTACCATCTCTTTTCTACTGGCCCAGTCAGACAAAGACGCAGCTATCGACTTAAGAGTCTTGAGAACTGGTATCCGTGCTGGCTGTTGGTGCAGAGGTAGCGTCTGGAAATAAGTCGGATGTAAATTACGTGCTATCACGGCATCTGTGAGATTTATCGCGGCGGTTAAAGCTTTATTTGGGTGTCGTTAATTACCCACAATTATGAATTAGCGTCACTGATAACAGCGGAGGCAGGGAACCTACACCAAGAAGGAACCCCAAGAGGTGGCTCCATGACCGGCGGCATGCTGACTCATTACGGGGGTCGCTGGTGGTTCCTTGTTTTAATTTTAAATTTCTTCGCAGGAAATTTTAAAATTTAATTTAGTTTTTAAAGGTGCCAGTCCAGGCTCCACAGAAGGGGTTACCACAGTCACCACGATTTCGACTCTACTTTTACCTTAGACTGATTAATCTTTTTGAGACGCTTTTGAAACTTTCCAAATGGAACGTTTTCTATTACATCTTTATTGAGATTAACCTCAAACGTTGCAAAAGTTCTGCTGTGCGTTTGACTGGAAAAGGAACCTTACTCTAGTAGCGTGGCGTGAACCGTAGCACCCGTGGAGTGAGAGAAGCGTGTTCGAGTTAGGTGATGTCTTAGGTGAACCATCTCGCTGTTAATATACATAGAAAATCTTGACCACGCTTCTCAATACCGACGTCATGTAAAAAATTAGGCAACTTGGTAGGAATTGATTTGTGACGGCACCACGCGACTGTTGCCACTTAACATGAATATCTTAGTCTTGAAGTTCTTGAAGTATCTTTCTCCTCTACCAAACTGAAGTGTTAACAACACCGTACCGTAATACAAAAAGCGAAAAGTGTGGCGACGCTTTAGGGATTGTAGGCTGACAAATAAACAAAATGTATGTAGTAACAATGCCAGCACTAGGTTACTACTCCAGCTAGAGCATTGCACAATTAGGTACCTCAGCCAGCAGTGACCCCCGCCGGTTGTCGCAGCCCCCAGCCCGCGACCCCGGCCCCGCGGGGCGCCGCCGTAAATAATGACGTTTGATAATTGATTAATCGCTGCGCGCGCGCCGATGCTATCGCCGCATACCGCGCCCCTCCCGGCCCGATGCATTACGCGGCCGCGGACCGCCCGCGGGCCGCGGTTGACAACGCCACCGCTGCGTCACTCCCGCGCACAGGTGAAGCCAGCGCCCGCGACGCTGGGCCCTTCCTCAGGGATCTAGAGGCCCTCGGAATAACAATCGCAAGCAGAAACCGTTCCTAATGCTCCTCTTACTCGTATACCTACTCATAAATTATCTTAGGAATGACAAGGATCTCCCTTGTCTTATATTAGCTGACGCAAATAAGCATTGTTTCATTTTTAGGGTTCCGTGGTTGGCCGTGGATGGCAAAAACGGAACCCTTATAGTTTCGCCATGTCTGTCTGTCTGTCTGTCTGTCCGTCCGCGGCTTTGCTCAGGGACTATCAATGCTAGAAAGCTGTAATTTTGCAGGAATATAAATATTGTAAACTATGCCAACAAAATGGTAAAATAAAAAATTCTATTTTAAGTGGGGGTGATTTTTGTTTCCTCATCCAATCTTGTAGTGGGGGGTATCGTTGGATAGCTCTTTTAAAATAATTAGGGGTTTGCAAAAATGATTTTTCGATTGAGTGTTTTATTTTCAAAATATTCAACTTTAAAATGCAAATTTTCATTAAAATCGAGCCCTCCCCCCTCTAAAATCTAAACCGGTGGGTGGAAAAATTTGGAAAAATTCAGGATGGTAGTAAATAATATCAAACTTACACGGAAAACTATACGGTTAAGTGTTCTTGAGAATTATTAATAGTTTAAGAGTAAATAGCAGCCTAAGGTACAAAATATACCTAAACTTGGAAGATTCCGTATAAAATGCGAAATCCTTAGAAAAATATTACTTATGTTTTTCGTAATGGCTACGGAACCCTATTTTGGGCGTGTCCGACACGCTCTTGGCCGGTTTTTTTAATATAAAACTAGCCGTTACGCGCGACTCAGACTCGACGCGACTCTACTTCAGATCTATTGACAAGAAGACATTAATATCTAAGGCGTATTATAAAGTTAATGATTATATCATGGACAAGGATGTTTGGATATAATTCCGATCCGCATTGGCGATCCCTTCAAATAGCGAATCTACTGTGTTAAAAATGAAACTGTGTTAAAAATAAAGTTGTGTTAAATACTTGTGAAGTATAGTATATAGATATCATTTAATAATATTGTAAATCTATTTTAAAAAAATATACCTCGTTGAGTTTCTTGCCGGATTTTACTCAACTGAGGCTTTTGCGAACAGGTGGTAGATTTTTTTTGACATTCATAAGTGCTTGTGCCTAAATTGAATAAAGATATTTTGACTTTGACTTTGACTCCGTCCGCGCAAAATTCGTTTATCGCTATTATATATCGCGATAAAAACGAACCTTTATCCTTCTCTGGGATTCAAACTATCTGTATACCGAATTTCATCTAAATCGGTTTAGTGGTTTAGACGTGATGAAGTAACAAACAAACCAACAAACAAAAAAACAGACTTTCAAACTTTCGCATTTATAATATTTGTAGGAAGTAGGATAGGCTTACGTTTGGCCTCAACCTCGCTTGATGGAAGGCGATGATGAGGCCTAAGATGGTACACGTTTGCCTAGAAGGTCTGTTCACTTTGACCTTAAAGATGTCCAGATTATAGACTGTAAACAAATGTACTAATTATTCGCAGACGGAGTCGCGGGCAACAGCTATTTAAGAATCTTTCCCTTCCTGATCTAAAACAAAACATCCTAGTTCTATTCTTATGCAGTGAAGCACAATTAAAGCCAAGCGGGCAAAGGGCTGCCGCGATGATGCTATCGTCACCAACTCGAAATGTTTATTAGAAAACAAAACGTTCGACATGCCCAGCAGTGGGCAATAAATAGCGACTCATCGACATCAAAGCGCGGTGGCAGCGTGGGCGGGGGCTACCACGGCAACCTAGACCCACATACTTGATTTAGATGATATCGAAGATCCGCGGTCGAACCCTTGGGGTACAGCGAGAGAAACGTCTTGGTGCTTTAAGATATAACGTGAGAATCGAGCGAGTACAATTTAACTAATTTATTTATTTAAAACCAACAGCTTATAAAACAATATGATTATGAAAATAGTGACACATAGCCAATTACAGGATCTCACAGAAATAAATAAATAAGCTCATACAAATACGGTTAACAGTCGTCTGGAATATCGGACACCTTAAGTATACCTACCTATTATACGTCGTGGCGACCACAACACCATTGCCTGAGGGCCCTGCCTGACTCTAAATGGTGATGAGACTCAATGTGAACTCATGTGTCCAACGTATAGTTTTGTTCCGTATTCCGTATAGAGCTCTGTCTGTATAGAGTGATAGTTTTTCAGGCGTTGGTTTTTAACTTCATATTTATTTACGTCAACTGGAGTAGAAATTGGCTAAAAATAAAATCAGATAAGGACTTACTTGAATATCAAAATGTCAGTAGGAGTTATTTAAATTATTAAAGTATCAAGACCTATATAGAGCGCGATATAACAGGATGACTCGAGATTATCGATATTAGACGAAGGACGATCGCCATCGCCAGCCCGAGACCCATAACCCCTTACTGATTTACAACTGACGACAATCCGGCGCACGACAGCGCCGCCGCAACCCTCCGGGGAGCAAATTAAACGCATTAGTCTTCGTCAGCGTCAACACGGTAAAAAACGCGGTTTTTAGTTCCTATAGCAAGACGAATATTTATTTTATTTTAGTAGACTAAAAAGACTTATTACTTCTATTAAATATTAGTACATTTACCTATCTGAAAGTTTGTCAAAAGTGTTTGTTTCTTTTCTTTTGACAATAAAGAGTTTGCATTCATATCTACATTACATATTATGTGACTGTTTTTTAAAGATGTATCGGTAGTTTGTTATTATACAGTCGAACAAACTGAATCATGACTCAGACGAAACCTTTAAATAATCAACTTCACTATGATTTCCTTGACCAAAGTATGAGATGTCAACATGACATTAGTAGCACAAAGGTTCCACCCTGGGTCATGATTCAGTTTGTTCAAAACCTGTTTGTTTGTTTGTTAGTCTAACATCTGGTAGCATAGTGTACGGTTGTGTTGCTCTGAAGATGAGCACTGGTTGAGCTCGAAACGCATCAGTGTAGTGTGGTGGTGGTGATAGATAAGTTTGTGTGATTTGTGTGTGCTCTTACAATGTGGAGGTGGAGGAACTGCATGAAAACACATATCTTGCATAAGCTTAGCTATGTATCATAACAAATTAAGAAAAGAAAGAAATTCTTTAAGTTCATCGACTGTACATTGTCACATGCGCAAGCACCAAACATAAGAATGAGTGACCGTCGGTAGACACCGTCATTTCAGCTCGCGCTAAAAACTGTTGTAACGGACGTTCTGCCAGTTGCTGGAGTGGTGAGTTCATCGGATGATGGACGGAGTGAGTGAACCTTCACGACGACCTCCCCTTTGCCAGCCGCGCCATTTGCCACGCCGCGGAGCTGCAGCCCGGAGTCCGTTGTTGGTGATAAAGAGCGCAGCTGCCCACTTTCGCATTAGGCCCCTTACTCGCCTATTACGACACCCACGGGAAGAAATGGATACATTCTATTATCAATTAACACCTATAAATTAAAGATCTAAGTAAAATCCGGCACATTTTTAAACTTTCAAAATTCTCATTCGTAAATAATATAATACTTACTCGTACCACACCCCAAACTTTATCACAACGACATAAATATTTAATTGCTAAAATGACCTCAACGTTTGGACCGCACCGCAACGGCCGCAGCAACGAACAGTCTCTCCGGGTGTGGTATCAATTATAAAGATCTCACGTGTTGATAAAAACGCACTGTTCACACAATTCTTTCTCCCATCTTACACTACCTAGAAGCGGCTCGATTTACACGTCGACGCCAACTGTATCTAATTACAAAACGGCGCGATATCATCTGGATGCCGCAGACCCGATCTTGAAGACACCGGACAGATTACCATCTACAGGGCCTTTGTGCCCGGTAGCGGCATCAGCACTTATCTGCGACATTAAACCGCGCTCTAAACGCCCTGTCCCGCTCCGACTGACCTCTATCCGGTCCCAACAGGGTGTCGTCTCGCACCACCCGCGCCACTTGCACCTCGTAAAAACCGACACGTCCGCGCCGCCGCTGTCCCAACCATTAACCTTATCTCGGCCACTCAATAAGAAGCCACAACTAATTAGGGAGCTGAATGGGCGAGGACAGCGACTGCTAATGCGTATTCCGATTAGATGCGGAGTCGTTGAGCGGCTGTTTAATTGCGCTCCCGGTTTACGAGATGCCTTCAGTTGGGATTTGATTGCATCTTGAGTTGGATCGTGGTAGCCCGAAATAGAAGTGGCAGTAATCGATGGGCCATTATTAACTACTTACCCGTACGAGATGTTTGTTTAACAAAATGTTAAAGTGAGGCAGGCATCTACGCAATATACCTAAACTTGAATCTGTAAGTAAGAGTATTTGCAGCCTTGCTTATTTAAACACACATCGCTAAAAGCTTTCTTATTCCAAAACAAATTGCTACCTCCATATTTTTTTAATATATATATGTATATATAATTAACGCTACACCATTTAATTCCCGATTTATTAGTAGCAGGACTTACAATACTGGTTTCCGGTGTGCTGAGTAGGTACCAAGGTATAGATGCACCTAACTAGGGTATAGTTATGAAAGTTATGAGTCCAAAAGGCATTTATTTTCATCTTAACTCTCTTGTGTTGCAGGTGTTTATTGCCAGCTGCTGTGATACTTAACCATCAGGTGCCGGATTAGCTTGTTTGTCAAGCCCAATAATAAAACAATTCTTTAGACATATGTACAACCTAACATATTGAAAAAGCTAAATTAAAACTACATTATTTTTAAATAATTTATTGAATCAGGCGTTACTTTGCGGAGGTCCATATCAATGAACTAAAAGAATTTCCTTGCTCACCCGCGACCTTACGATAGCTAAGCTCACTTCATTTTCAGTTATAGCTTAGCTATCGTAAGGTCGCGGGTGAGCAAGGAAATTCTTTTAGTACATTATTTTTGCTAAACTGTAGATACCTATACTTACAAGGTGTTTTTAAATTCTGCCGGAATATTTCGGCCAGTGACAGTATGAATACTGTACTACCGCATCAAAAGTTTGACCACATTTTAAACCAAAAAATCCGATAAAAAAACTATACTGACTATACAGAAGCGTTAAATCAAACTGACGCGGCATGAACCGAACCACCTGTTGAAACACTGCGGAATCATTTTAAAACACCTTGTTTAAAGAGCAAGACAATGATTTGTCAGTTGTAAGTTTGTCCAAACCCAGTGACGCGGGTTAGTATCAACTCCAAACCTAACCTATGTTTTTTCAAGTTTTCGACAAAAACAGGTTAGGAGTTAGGAGGACCAGTTGATTATTAGGCCACTTGCTACTTAGACCAGTTGCTTGTTAGACCACTTGCTACTTAGACCAGCTGCTTTTTAGACCAGTTGCTACTTAGACCAGCAACTTTTTTAGACAAAATGATACTAACCCGTGACGCGCTGGCCCCCGCTGACGCGCAGCCTCCCGGCGGCCCGGCCCATTACGTGGCATTGCCGGCGCGGCGATGGCCGCCGCAGCCGCATGTTAATTGGCCGTAATTGTCCGCATTGTCCGCAAGATGGCCGCCGGACGCCGTAATTGCGTTCGTGGAAGCCGCGGATTGCGCAAAAACCACCCGCGGTAATTAGACGCGCCCCCCTCCCCGCGCCCCGTCATATCCCCCACGCTATATGTTACCTCTTCAGCCTTTCTGCGCGTACACTTGTTCTATTTTTGTCTAAAATCATTAGCACAGTATGAGGAATGGGTGGGTCTTATGTAAGAAGTTTGGAGCCCCAGCTGCAACTTGTTGTTCGCTACAATGTTACCGGGCTCGCCGCGCCCGAGCTTTTAATCATTAAGCCTCAAAGAAAATGCTGTCAACTAATTCACGTAGCGAGCCAACCTGCGCGAGAACCGGCCAGGACGCCGGGTATCTAATCGTTTTCCACGAACGCGGGTTTTTCGCGATTCGGCGAAAAGCGGCGCGGGCGCGTTCCGCGAAGCGACGTGAGCGCCATACGCGACCGCTGCACCAACACATGGGACACTAGCTTGAGCCCGCGACTTTGTCGGCGTGGTAAGATAATGAAAAACTTAACATATTTTCCAGTTCTCTATCTGTCCGTTATTAACATCTGATGAATTTCTTAAGTACTTCGCACACACCCCCTAACCTTTTACAGTCTGAACTTAAACGCAAATTGTGAACATAATTTTCGCATTATCGGCAGACAATAGCTGTCTGGTACCTACATCTGAAAATGCGATTGCAATGAACAGATTGCAAACTAATTCATTGTTTCTGTCTCACGGAAGGTACTTTTCTATTTATTTACCTTTACCAGCGGCTTTGCTCCTTTAAACTAGTAAATCGCCAGATCTGACATCGACTGCCACATCAAATTCAAATTCCCGAAAATTACTTCTTGGTCTTCATTTATGTTGGATAGCGAACACGAACACTCGTACGAAATCTATGTCTAAAGACTTAACAGTTAATAATTATGGACACATTTTACTGCGATACATAGCTGCATGGATTCACTATAGGTACTTGTAGCTGTACTAGACAACCCACCATGCGGCCGCCGCCCCGCCCGGTGCCGGCTTCTCATAATTGTCAAAAGCCTGACTCCGGATTCCGGCCGAGGAATGCCGAGTCGCCTAAACGGATAATTGCTCGATTCAGTCCACTCCGTTTTTGAAATGGTAAAAACTTAGATAATTGCGTGTAAGTATGTCAGGGCAGCGCTGCGACGGGATCAGTTGCGCCGGGCAGCAGCCAACCGTCGAGGAATACCTAAGATCTAGATATTTGTAGGTGCAACTGACCCAACTGAACCTGTATGTTATAAAATGATAAATTTATTTACCAAACATAGATGCAACAAAAGATCTTAAGATTTTTCCACAGAACTCTATGTTTTGCCGTTCGACGTACAAATATTTTGCTGATATATACCTATAGATAGGTAGGTACATCTAAACATTGTGAAAACTTATTATCGAAAGTTGCCTTTTGACATGGTATTGCTTGATAAGGGAATCAATAAGACACGTATTTGATTGTAAATGTCAAGAGCTAAATGGTTTGGCCGTATTTAAATATTGTCTTCCGCTGTACCCTCGATAAACTAAAAAAAGATAAACTCGCGTTTGTGTTTTGTTAAAATAATCTTACCTAAGGCTCACAACTTACTTTTTCATGATTCAGGAGAAATTGGACACTATTAAATCAGGTTTCTATTTTTTCTGTAATTTTGGGCGATAAATTAACAACTACACCCTTCCGCGAAACTTCAACAATGTATATTAAATAAATTAGATGTCCTATAAAACCTAAAATTGCTAAAAGTGGCTCCGAAGCGGTAACGTTTCGTGTGCTCTACCTACCCCATTTGGGAATACAGGCGTGATGTTTATGTATGTGTGTGTCCTATCAAGGATCCTATCAATCAATACTGATTCAAATAAACTGGATTGTGCTTCGGTTAAGTCTGGCTGAAATAGGTTTTATTCTGACTGCCATTGAGAGCATCCCCCGCTGGAATGCCCGTCGCGGGCCCTGCACCGAGGCGCACTAATCGCCCTGAGTTATCGCATCCGATACGTGGGTGCTTCATACAATTTAAATTGCAGTGTGAGCTAAATTACGAGGCATCTGAAAGGATAATATTTCTTCATGGATTGTCCACCATGAACGCACCCGCTTACTAACGTTTCATGTAGTGTTGGTCTTGTAACGTTGGGATAGTAAAAGATATCGCCGCAAAAAATACATTCTGCCAACCAAGTGCAGTCGAGGAAGCTGAATTGTGTTGTGGCTGAATACACAGGATGGGACCTTTTCATGCATAATCAATTTAGCTATGATCTTTGGCAGATGTGTGACCTGGTGATAAGTTTCTTTGACTGTACGTTCGGGCTGGTCGGCAATATCGGCATGATCGATACAGAACAAGATAGATGAATGAAACAAATGTAGGGCGGCGCGAAGATATTAGTTTCATGACCTGCTTAACGCTAGCACTGAGAGGCTGGTTAGAACAATTTGCCTTTCCCAATTTTAATCGACACAGTAATAGTGTCGACAGAGCTCCGCTGTCTTGGAGCTCCTACTTGTGTGTGCTTTTGCCCCTTCGAACCGATGCAAACTTAACATACCTTAGACCTACCTAGGTTTCTGTGTCGGTTAAAATCATGCAAAAACACGACTGTGAAAATAAGCTTCAGTGCCCGCTACGAGCAGCATTTCGTTGAAAAAATACGTCCAAACTCTTTGATGGATTCTCTCAGCTGCGTCTCTTCTTGGTGTGAAATGAATCTTATTCCCTATTCAATATATCTAGGTGCTTACCGGTACGTATACACCGGTCACAGAGCGATTACTGAATATTAACCGCCTGTCGCATTCCTGACGACGTTATGATCGCCGCGGCATTCCGTAAAAACAATCACCAACCACCACGTCACCTCACCATCGAGCACCTTGCCACATTGCCATAAGGTTCACCAATAGTTCGACAGAGTGTTGACGACAACTTTCTTGATCTGGCTACATCTAAAATTTATTACGAGATTGCGGAATACCTTTTCCGCTAATTATATCATATGAGGCAGATCTGATTGGGTTTTGAACGTGTTTTTTAATAAGCACCGACGATGTGGTTGCGGCATTAGAGATTTAAATATTAGCTCCGCGAAAATGGGTGACTTGGATTACACGATCTGTTGATTGATAAATATTAAATATTTAGATCATAACTTGCTAGAAAAATGCAAAATTGATTTACATTAAGTACTTTAATGTACTTATCTAATCTATAGAAAAATGGACTTCATTTTACATTACAACATTTAATTATTGAATACCACGCCACGTAACACGGTTAACTGGAAGAGATCCCTTTAAGGGATCACTTCGCTTTTGTACATCTTATTATCCTGTGTTTAAGGGTTTTACGATACAATACGAAATTCAGTTTTTTTTTTTAATATACCACATATAGGACTTATACAAGTATATCACGCTAAAAACACGAGTCATATCTACCTCAACGTTGTTTAGCGTCCGGTTTGTGGTATTTTGATTTCAGAGAAATACTAAATAAATTGAGAAAATATCTTGTAGACAAGCAAATGGATGGCCTTACTCGTATCACTATAGAGCGATCTCTTCCAGGCAGCTATTTACTTTTATTTTATTTGTAATTGCGTAATTTTAATTATTAGTAGAAAAACCGACCAAGAGCGTGTTGGACACGCCCAAAATAGGGTTCCGTAGCCATTACGAAAAATTAAGTAATAGTTTTGTAAGGATTTCGTATTTTATATGGAATCTTCCAAGTTTAGGTATATTTTATACCTTAGGCTGCTATTTACTCTTAAACTACTAATAATTCTCAAGCAAACTTAGTCGTTATAGTTTTCCTTGAAAGTTTGATATACTTACTACCATTGTGAATTTTTTCAAATTTTTCCACCCACCGGTTTAGATTTAAGAAGGGGGGGGACGCCCTATTTTAATAAAAAAATTCATTTTAAAGTTGAATATTTCGCAAACAAATCACTGAATCGAAAAACCATCTTGGCAAACCCCGAATGGTTTTAAAAGACCTATCCAACGATACCCCACATTATAGGGGTGGATGAGAAAAAAAAATCACCTCCACTTTACGTCTATGAGAGGTACCCTAAAAAACATTTTTTTATTTTTTTTTATTGTACTATTTTGTCGGCATAGTTTATATTTATATCCGTGCAAAATTATAGCTATATAGCATTGATAGTCCCTGAGCAAAGCCGCGGACGGACAGACAGACAGACAGACAGACATGGCGAAACTATAAGGGTTCCGTTTTTGCCATTTTGGCTCCGGAACCCTAAAAAACAACGCAGTGGAGAAGACTATACGGGTAGGCTTAGTAAATTGGTGCCTCGTATTTTTTGCAAGTACGAAACCACGTCTCGTTGACCACCACGAGACTCGGTATGTTAGAGCGAGAAGAGCACACGTATCCTCTTGTGGCGTACAGTAGTAGGATCCATAGCACACAGGATCACAGCGTGACCCCGGCTGGCGCGGTGGGCGTGCCGCCGCCCCGCCCCCGCCGCCATGCGGGTCGCGGGGCGGCGGGGCGGCGGGCCGCCCGCACAACACTGGTGTTAACTGAAGCACAGAATTTAAGAGGTATGAAGTAAGAACAAAAATATTGTTACGTCACACGCACTCGTTTACCTTTACTTGCCCGAATTTCACTTGCCATACCAACGTTTGCCATAAAATATGTAGAACCGTGCTGTTTACAGGATTTTTTTAAATGTCTTCATATAGAATGCAGTAGGTTAGGTTAGGTTAGTTTAATATCAACTCTGAAGAAATTACTATTTCAGAAATAAATTACTTTATGGCAAATGAAAATTCTAGAAAACGATACATTCGGGCATATGAAATTCGGGCAAACGATAAAGAACCACCTGCATATATATGCGAACCGTAAATTATTAAATTAAAAAATAAAACCATAAATCTGTATATTGTTTTTTAATATTGGTCAAGTCGCTTTACGTTCAGGAAGTGCGTGTGGGTTCTGTATCGTTTGACCGAATTTCATAAGCCCGAAAGTATCGTTTAACTTTTTATTTTTAATTTAATAATTTACGGTTCTAATTAAATACTTATGTTTCCTACGGGAAGAAGACCGCGATTTCTTAAGCTACCCTTAATTAGCTGGCGACATTTCAACGCATATGTATGAAAGTAGGTATATACTCTAACCGCACCCAATCTGATAGACTATACTGTGATGCTAAATTAATTAGACTTTCAATAAACTAGAAAGAAGCGTTTTCCAATGACCATTTACACACTAGCAGTGATTTAGAGTTTCTTATTATGTACTCGTATGCTGTTTATTGATCCACGTCGGTGTTGTAAGTACCGCTTAGTGCGCTGCGCATGCGGGCGGCGTGTCACTTAATATGCAGATTCGGTGCAGCGCTGCATCGCGCCACCGAAGCACTGCACTTAATTACCAACACCTTGACTAGATTGTTATGTACTTCTCTATATTTCTGTACCAAATAAAAAAAATTGTCAGGCATCACAAGCAACTTAACAGATTGCGCCATCAGTAGATGTCTGCCATGGGGTGGTAGCATCTGGCATCTATTATTTTGTTAATGCTAATCATACAGAAGAATTACAGAAGCTCAGCTTCATCGCTCGAAGAAGAAAAGAAAGAAAGAAAATACATTTATTTAACGCCATAAAAACAAACAGAACAAAAATACAAGACATACATCACAGTCCTCGAGTGGCGACCGGAAGACGAAGCTTTGGCATGGCAAGCCTCCCACCAGGTGGACTGACGACATCGTGAGAGTTGCGGGAAACTGGTGGATGCAAGTGGCGAGTTGTCGTTCATTGTGGCGGTCTAAGGGGGAGGCCTTTGTTCAGCAGTGGACGTCTTCCGGCTGATGATGATGATGATGATGAATCATACAGATCATTTATATTGAAAGATGAACAAAAAAATAGTGCCTGGCATTTGGGACGTACCTACATGCTCGAGTAGATAATAATGTACATGATTAGATTAATTATCATCTACATATTTAACAAAGACGTTCTGAACTATAAGCGGAGTCGTCTTCTGTTTACGAGTAGGTAAGTAAAGAAAGAAAGAAAGATTTATTTGGTTCCATCAGTACAGTACCACCACCGTACAGTAATAAGACTAAAACACTAATTTGCTATTTACTCATAAACTACTAAAATTCTCAAGCAAACTTAGCCGTTATAGTTTTCCTTGAAAGTTTGATATACATACTTACTACCATCCTGAATTTTTTCAAATTTTTCCACCCACCTGTTTAGATTTGAGAGGGATGCTCGATTTTAATGATAATTTGCACTTTAAACTTGAATATTTCGAAAACAAATCACTGAATCTAAAAATCGTTTCAGCAAACCCCTAGTGGTTTTAAAATACCTATCCAACGATACCCCACACTATGGGGTTGGATGAGAAAAAAAAATCACCCCCACTTTACGTCTATGGGAGGTACCCTAAAAACATTTTTATTGTACCATTTTGTCGGCATAGTTTACATATATATCCGTGCAAAATTACAGCTTTCTAGCATTGATAGTCCGTGAGCAAAGCCGCGGACGGACAGACAGACAGACAGATAGACATGGCGAAACTATAAGGGTTCTGTTTTTGCCATTTTGGCTCCGGAACCCTAAAAACTAAGTTACGCGGTGACACGATAGGACACCAAAAAGGCCTCCAATCAGCATGTGCTGCCACTCGTTATGTAATAGCAACGCTGGTTTGGTTGCCGGTTGGTGTTAATTCGTTTCACTCTGACAGAGTGATCCTGGTCATCGGTTAAGGATCAGCAGTAAACCTTGATGACGACTTTCTTGGGGAAATAGTGTGGTGGTTTCCTCTTGCCTGCCACACCGCAGAGCTGGGTCCGGAGTTCGTAGTTGGTAATAGAAAGCGCTTCTGCCACTCATCAGGTCCCTTTGTCGCCTTTTACGACACCCATGGGAAGAAAATTTTAGGAAATAATATAGCCCTTATCAGTGCTGGTTATGTAAGGTGGTAATGTATGGGGAACAAAGGGAAAAATATCGACGAGTTCAATGTAGGTAAGTAATGTAAAAAGCTCGGCAGAATCGAACAAAAATATAAAACTGACGAATGCTCCTTCCGTTGCTTTGTAGGTATCGTACAAAACTAGGTATCGGTAAGTGCGAGCAAAACCGATTGAAGTGTCGTATGTACATAACTATGACAATTATGGGAACCCTAGCACTTCAATGAATTCTGCTCGCATTTTTCCGAACCCTGTAGGACCCCAATCAGCCCCTTTTTAAAAATTCATACAAGCCAGAGCGAGTGACAATTTGACGTTCACGTCACTTTTTTATACGACAAAAAGTTGTCAATAATGGCGGTGGTCGCGCCCGCAAAGTTCAAGGAATGCTTAGGAAACAGCCCGCGTTAGCTGGTAGGTCACTCACGCAATTAGCAGGCTAGGACGACAGTATGTTTTTTTTTGTATTCCAGTGTATTTAATTCCTAAGGTAGAGTCTTAGATAATTAAAAGTAAAGTACCTATCGTAACATGCCACAAAGGGAATTGCGGCTTTTCATACCAAAGAAGTCGGCTTTGTGGAATGTCTAGTGGATACGTTTGAATTACACGTACATTAAATACCATCAAGTGCATTCACCATCTCTTTCTACCATCATCCTATTGGTATCGTGTGACAGAAAGAAGAGATGAAAATGATTGCCATTCTGAGTGCGTTAGACAATAAGGTCCCTGGACACACATGCAATCAACCTCAATGGTGTGCCTGAATTTCGAAACTACACCGAGTCCGCGTGCGAACTATAGGTCAAGCTTCATCTCAAGTCTCATTCTTTGAGGAGATCTCCAGCAGTGGGGATTATATAAGCTAGAAATGAGAAGGTGATACTAAGGCCACGGACTGGACGGCAGCAGGCACAAAGACGAGAATGAAGAAAAAAAACGCTCGAGCCACTGCCCCCTTACGTCTTTCGCCACTAATGGTCTTTAATCAAGTGCTGAAGATATCTTGGAAACTGAAAGACACAGGGAGTCACCGTGACGTAAGCTGCTTGTGCTGCGCACGTCATAATAGGTAGGCACGTTGCATAACGTCTTGAATACGTTGTTAGAAATAAAGTGTCTAAAGATTCAACAAAAAATTGTGCAATTATAATTATGAATGAAATGCGTTCGTGAACATGGTAGAATTGGTAGATAGTGATGTGGTGCGACGGTGATTGTGGCAGTGCGGGATGCAAAACACCCGCGCCGCTCTACTTGAACTGATAGGGAAAGTGCATGCGTAATGTGCATTATCAATACAATTGTATAAATACGACTATTTTTCGCACCTATCTATCTGATTCAGCAATAAAAAAAGATAATAAAATAACGATGTCCGCAATACAATAGTTTGGAATTCGAGTCTGTGGATGCTGCGCTCGCCACGGAGCGGCGTTGTCACAGGCACCGCTGGAGCTAGAGACTTTAGGTAGACATGCATTGAAGATCATAAAGGTTTTTCGAAATTTCTACTAAGTAACAAATCTATCAAATTTTTGATTCTTCCTCGAGAGGAAAGCCACTGGATAAAAGTAGTAAAAAAATGTTTTTTTCGCATTTTATATAATTTCTCTTGATTACCTTTGCGCGTAGAGCTCTTCAGAAAGCTTTAGAATGATCTTAAACGAATCTCAACATCACCTTTGCTTTTTAGAGCTCCGTACACATTCCGCAACAATGAACGTTTACATCAGCCAGCAAAAAGCATTCACACAATATTCCCTTGTACGGCCGATTTGCAACTCGCGGTGTATTGGATCCCAATCGTTCGATCGACGAGGGTAATTACGGCAAAAAGCCGGTCGTTAGTGAAGACGTGTGAACAAGCAGTTAGCGCTAATTACTGCTAACAAGGCGGCAGGAACAGAGAACACAATAGACTTCCTAGAACCTAGCCCCTCTCTCCCCCTCGGCTGAGGGACCAGGTGCTTGGTTTTTAGCGCGACGCGCCTCAGTGCACACGCCGACCCGCTGCTGGATTACCACTACTAACCAGTAGTTTTTAGGTTTGTGGAATACTAGTTGTTGCTGCAACTCCGTCTGCGTCCCGCGAAAACTAACTTCTTACCTAAGATAGGAAATTATCTAAGCTAATGGATTAAAAATCTGTAACATACACACACATTTTTAACTCTACAACATACACAGGTTCATCACAAGGTTAATTACGAGAATATGATAAAAATTAGAACACTTAATAAGCGATACGTACTTCTTAAAATCGAACTAATAGCGTACATTTACCTACTACTGCGCGGGCATTTTCAGCTTATTAATTAATGCATTGTTTTTCCCATACCGCACATATTTCTGCACCCAGCTACTAAAGACGAATGAATCGGCAAATGTCCTCTAGCTTTCTGTCGGTCTACATATTTCCGTAATTAATTAAATCGCCGATCAAAGAGACCACAACATACATTTGATGTACCTCATGCGCATTGTCAGCGGCCGACCAGCGCTGGATGTTCGCTGTCTGATGACTTACAGTTGCGACGAGCAGACGGCCGATAAATCCGCTCCATTACAGACAATTACCCGCGTTAATTGCGCGGTGCTTAATGAGGAGCCGCGGCGGCGCGGAAACGCTGGCTTATTAAAACTGCATAGCTCATGTAATATGATAGTTATAAGACTATTGATCTTGGAGCGAAGGCTTTAACAAACTCTCCCACAATTACTTTGGGTAATTTAACGTTATTAACTATGCTGGTCGAACGAAACGGCTTTGATAAGAGGGAATATGCATGGAATACAAATTATCTCTTGCTTAAGCCAACTAATCGTTGTTAGAGTTCCCTTAAGGACACTCCATTTAAACTACACTTGACTTAGAAGTATGATCGAAGTAGCCATGGTACTCCTGTTTCGCGATATATTCTAACCGTTTTTGAGTCGATACAGCGTAGAAACAGGTTGCGTATATTCCCACGTATAAGTAAAAACGAACTATAGAAATCAAGGTATCACATTTGTGAATATACATACGAGACAACACTGACGGCAGGTCAGAGCATCTTTGTCACGAGCACCTAATATTAAATTATAGGGTAAATATTAACCTGCTTAATTCGCGCTTAGTGTGGAATGCTAAGTGGAGGAAATGAATTTGTTACACTATTTTTTAATACCCAATATCGACTTTAGTTGTTCATACTAATCCACGCCTACTTCATGCTGCTTATATATGGTCAGCGTTGACGTTGACCCACAAGACAATGGTTAGGTGGAAAGTAGTAACAGGACATTTCCAAATCTGTCATGACATCTCGCAATGTCTTAAATTAAATTAACTTACCTACTTTTAAGTGTTTATCTGAACGTCGCATTCTTAAAAGGAACCCAATTTTAATTGATAAGAATCAGTAAAACCTTTTTTCCCACACGAACCTGGGTTCCCGCCCGGGCCCAGCTGAATTTGTCCAATTCCCAAACGGGCATTGTTTCCGCCGCCATTAAGCGCGGTGTCGCCGACATTACAGTATTTATAATGCGCTGTCAGGGGGGGGGGATTTATGCGCAGGCGCGAGATTTATCGCGCGCGCGCCGCGCCCGGTGTTGCCGCTTTCAGGATTTAAGGACATAATAATTGATTTGAGACAGTAAAATATTTTTTGGAGTTCATAGGGCACGCTTTAAGTTAAGTATCACCGTCAATGTTTCACCGCATTAAAAATCAAACAGCAGAATTCAGACGGAGCGAGTTATATTGAGTCACGAGCTTAAAGTATAAAAAAACGTATTGGAAAGATTTAAGTAAAGAATGATGCGTTATTTTAAATAATGTAATGCAGTCAATATTTTATTCCTTATCTCTATTTTTATTTATATTATAACATAACAAACGGGTAACTTCGTTTGTTTGTGTGTATTTTTGTAAAATAGGGAGGTAATCTCAAACTACTTATAGAACCTACGAGTATTTCAAAAATTGCATAGCCTGACTACCACAGATCAATATTTATGCGCTACTTTAAGCTGTGTACGAGTGTATCCCGGGGAAGCGCAGAGCATTGGAGGGCTAGCTAGGTTGCGACAAATGCTGGTGGCATACTGTGCTCACTTTATATTTAAATGTACAAACACGTGCAGTACGATAAATGGAATAAATAAAACATTGTTTTCAATCACACACTGTGCGTGCCGTGCACGATTTTAGAATAGGATGGATCGATCTCTACCGGTGGGTGTTGTAAAAGGTGACGAGGGGCCTAACAATGAGAACGGATAGCGACTACAAACTCTGGGCTCCAGCTCTGCAGTGTGAAAGCCTAGCCATAACCACCATACGATTTTCCCAAACAAGTCCACTACAGGACATTTACTACGAAGTGCAAAATTCGAACTTCGTATCTTGTCGTCCCACTGACGCTTATATTATTTAAAACGAGAGTGAGAGGGACGTAACGATACGAACTTCGATTTTATAATTTCGTATTAGTCCTTCTGATCCTCAACCGACGAGCAGGACCACTCTGTCAAGGGTGAATATCATTAAATTTTCGGGTAGATACAGTTTATGCTGTAACCTATTATTGGTATCGTTTGATAGAGCTCATGAAGCATTTTCAGGATCCGTAACCAGTTTTTCGATATCTTGTATAGTTTAGAAATAAACGAGTGAGATCACTTATCGTTCCCACCCTGTATGAAGACAAATCATTCAAATCAACAGAAGTTAACTAGTCTCACATTTACCACGACTAACATAGATATATATTTTGCCATTATAAACATCAGAAATAACATTTACCATCATTATACTTATACAGCATTTAAGAATTTCAGTTTCAGAACTTGTTTCAGTTCAAGCGTGTCACCCCTGTACCGCCGCGCTGCGCCCGCGCAGCCGCAGCATTCCGCGCGGCCAGCGCGCGGGCAACTCCGTAAACACCGCTTAACATTCCGCCCACTGCTGCGTGTTTGATGAATGATACTGCACTGAACTTCAGGTTATTCTGTGCCAACTGAAAGCTGCTAGGTGCTTATTAGGCTATTTTATTTCACAATGCGCGGACACAACTCAATGGAAGATAATAATATAGGTGTGCATTAGGTCAATTACAGGGAAGGCAGTGCCATCCCCCACAATGCACGTCATTGGAAGAACTAGATAATTATATATAAGGTGTTTCAAAGGGTTTTGAAAGAAAGAAAGAAAGAAATACATTTATTTAACGCCATAAAAGCAGACATAGAACAAATATAAGACATACTTACATGACGCCAAACAGTTTTCAAATTGATCCGGAATATTTCAGCACGTGTTTGTACTCGTATTACTTTTACCTACTGAAAACGTAGCCACGCCTTTGACGCAGTACTTTTTGAACTTCAACTTTGTTAATCACAAAAAATTACGCTGAAACACATTTACAAGGGTGTTCTTCAAACTAACTTAACCTTATATTCAACTTATATGTTATCGCGGATCTGATCCGTCCAGCGCATGGGGTTTCCTCTTGGTCGATGGCCCTGAACCTTCCCTGTCATTAGGAGTTGCTCCCAGTTCTCGTTCTGTCCCAAATAATCCCAAGTAAGGTACATAATATGTTTGTACACGTTTTGCTACATACAATAAAGCGTCGGCCAAGCCAAGAGCAACTGAGGCGTGTTTATTATCGGTGCGCCCGCGACCTTGCGGCTTGCGGCGCTGCGCCCGCGCCGTCCGGCGGCGGCGACGCGCGCAACGACCAGCGCTACAAATTACACCGCTTTGTCATTCAAACAATGCACTTGGTTACATACTCGTAGTTCTATCGGAGATTAATCTTCCTAAATAGCTACTGAAGTTGTTACGCAAATAAGGTTAGATAGACAAACAAAACTAGCTCTGAAGTCTCCATTTATATACGAGACTATGCGGTACATTTTCGACGATGAGTTTTTGATTATTTGCTTCGGGCGGCGGAAAAGTTTAAATCGTTGAGCAAGGGTGACTGCTGATAAAGACAATATAACAACATAATAATATTCGAAAAGTTAGAATTGGTACTTTTTTTAGATTTAGAATGCAATTTTGAATATGAAACTACCGTGAGACTCACTCATCGAGTTTAAATTTTTATTCCGTACCCGGACCGCGCTCGGCTGTGTGCTGTGTGTGTGTGTGTGTGTGTGTGTGCAGTGTGTGTGTGTCGCGTTGCTGCTGTGAGGAAGGGCCGCGGATTAGCCCGAAGAGGTCGAGCTTATGGATTAGCCCGAAATATCCGGGTCAATATAATTAAATATGATTTAGAATGCTATTTGGAACTTATGGTACCCGTTGCGATAGACACCTAGCACTACAGCCTACAGGCCACTAATAGCGTAAACAGGCAAAATTTCGGGAGGTTGTTCGGGTTTCTCAGTGGTCTAGTTCGTCAGAGGGACCTACCCTTTGATGCGCACCCCTAAATTATATCATTTTAAGAAAATCTTAGATTTCTTTAACGCAACGACGCTCGCACGATATTTCTCGCAAAGACAAACTTATCACACCTACAAAAAACTAACGAATATAGCATTTTGTACTGCTATATCTTCTTCTGAAAGTTAATCTGTTTTAATTTTGCCTTAAAGAATTTTAAATTTTACAGAAATTTAAGGAGGATGTAAGCCATGCTCCCGTTTTTTTATTTTACTGTAGATAAATAAATATCATGGGACACTTGACACCAATTGATCTAGTCCCAAACTAAGCAAAGCGCAAAGATATGCGTTAAATTTGTTTAATGAAAGTCTGATTAAGTATTATTTACTGTTTTTTTTTTAGTTTCCGCAGGCCTCTTCTAGTTTGTAAAATAATTAAATTAAGGAAAAATAAGGACATGCAGAAAAAGATATAGATCGTAGGGTAAAAATAATGTTGTAATGTTATTATCGACCGCTCATATTTAGGAAGATATCAAACTGTTAGACTACGTGAATGGTACTTAACCATACGAGTTACCATTAACGGTAACATCGGAACTTTTTCATAGTCGATTTGTACTTACTCATATGGTTAAGTACCACAATTGTAACAACTGCATTCCGTTGAAAGCTTTCATATTTTCACTTCTAGGTAGTAAATGGTATTCTTAATTGCTGCCGTTTATGAGCGAAACAATCGGTGCGGCATAGTTTGGCGATTCCAGCTCGCTCGCTCGGCTGCCTTCCAACACAAGCATTTGCCCAGTTACATATTATGACGCTGTCCAATATGTCGATGTTTATTTTTAAATCAACTCGTCCATTTTATTGGCATGTCGTCTGATCAAATAACCGATACAATGCACACCGACATGGTACCTACCCACTTATACGATTACGTACGTACCTCAAGTACGATTATTTCCGTCCCTTTTAACGAAAAAGTATATTATGTATACTTTTTCGTTAAAAGGGACGGAAATAATTGTACTTGATATTACTAATGCGAAATGTTTGTGTGTGTGTGTGTGTGTGTAAGTACGTAAACGAAGACAACGATTTAAGTACTTTTTGAAAATTCCCATTACAATTTATTAAAATCTCGGAATTTCAATTCAACTGCCATATCCAGTGGCTCACGTCACGCGAGTGAAACCGCGGGCAAAGGTTATTCAGTTATAGCTCGTTGTCACGCAGCACACTACCAGGACATCATACGTCCGTTAGATCTCATTCGCTGGATGATTCAGTGGTCTGCGCGGGACCCGCTGCGACATAAAACACAACATTAATAGAGGTGATTAATTAGGCCGTAAATAGCTTTCTTTGTAACGCTATTTCGGGTCCAGGAACAGGAGCTAATGGAGCATCACATGTTGTCGCGGCGCCTCAGACGGGCCAGGTCTATCGCGGAAGTGAGACTATGTATAAGTTGACGGTTTACGATGACACTCAATTTGTTTACGTTGAGCGCCTTTGTAATAAAGTTGGATCAGAGTTACTACTGTTGGTCGGGTTGTTAGTTCTTTACATTCGTTTTGGATCAAATATTAGTAGATTATTGTCGTGGCCTGGAAGTAGGCAATTGCTGGCTGAGTATGAGTATTAAACGGACGAGCTTGCGAGTTCGTTTAACTAATACGAAGCCAGCAATTGCTATTCCAGCCGAGACTAATATAAAGCTTTTCTCAAAAATGGTGAATAATTCTGAAATAGAATAAACTTTTTCTCAAAATATATTATAAAATTTAATTTTATTCCAATATTTTTCCTATGCTTTCCCGCCTTTTTTCATTAAAAATAAACTGCAGGTGTATTTTTCCACCGAAAACACCACAAGCTATTTCAGACCCAATAGAGTCCGGAGTTCCAACAAAATATCTGATACCGGCCATTAGACTTGGCTGTATACGACTTGTGCCAACATTTCCATGGCCTTTTTTTAAAAAAAATGTGACTTATTGCAGGCGCGCTAATTCATTATTGTCGAGCTAGCGCGCCTGCAATATTTTAACTTTTTAATTTTTCGCTGACCATAAACTATGCACTTCACCTTCTGATATGTAAAGAATAATGTCAACTTTTACGGACATTTTTGAGAAAAATAGGTATATATAGGTACTCCGAAGTTTGCAGTGCTTGTACTACCTAGTCCAAGAAAATGCTTCAACAATTTTGATGACAATTTCTATGAACCGATTAAAATATTACGAGGTCTTACAACAACTACAGTGCTATTTAACCAGGTGTATAGAAACCACTAGGTATAGAAACGAGAAAGGACGTCGTCAATCCACTTAGTGAAAACCTTCAAAAAGCGTCAGTAGCGTTTCACAGGTGTATGCAGGTTTCCTCACTATGTTTTACTTTACACAACTTCATTTATTTAAACATTGATAATTAGGATCATCATCATCGCTACTAGGGTGATTATGATTTTTTTCTTACGGATATAATATTGGTGTCTAAACGGCAGCTTACGCCGCGCACACGTGCAGCCGCGCGCGCCGATTGTCCCGCGCATTCCCCACGGATTTATGGGCTCTATTTGCGGACAACACTGTTACAAGCCCCCCCCCCTCCCGCCACATCCCGAGGCCCGGGATGTTCCCGTCGCGGGATCCCGGCGGGACTCTAGCTGCTGTGGTACACTCACTCATTTTGTTCTGAGAATTTCAATTTATTGATAACCATACCAACAATTTTTAGTAGGGATTAAATACAATATACCTTGCTTCTCCGCTATCAATCGTGCACGGCAGCTTAACATGCGCGTAATGACGGGTAAGTTTTTGCAATAAGAGCTAGTTGCACCAAATTCAAGTAGTTGCGTCAAATGTTCGGTTAAGTAAATTTTAGTTTAAAACGCAAGAGTGTACCGCGGGGGATAAAAACATTACCTGTGTAAACATCATTAACACCCGTTGTTTTTAGGATTTTTTGAAATTTCATGTTACGTAATGCAGTATGTTATAAATTAGGTAGGGTTAACAATATTAAATGTTATTGTAACGGATAACTCACGTCTTAAATCGAGTTTAGCTCGACATGTTCCGGGCTATTTCGTAGCCCTTCTTCATAGGAGCACGCGACTCGGCAGCTGCCGCAACACGCACACTAAGCGCCACCGCTCTGCTCGCGCCACGCATTTAATATGAGTGAGTCTAGGACAGTCTAGGTAGTTTCATGTTTAGGGTTAACAATAATTCTGAAAATACTGTTATCAGAAATATAACACATAATTCAATAAATCTGCCCTGACGAAAATCGAACTCTGACCTCTTGAGTACGAGTATGTCAGAATTTCTAATAACTAAGGTCTGGAATCAGCTTACAGCGGCAACATTCCCGGAGCGTTACAACTTAGGGATCTTTAAAAAACGAGCCTACCAATTTCTAAAAGGGTCGGCAACGCACCTTTGATTCCCCTCGTGTTGCGGGTGTCCATGGGCGACGGTGATCGCTCTCCATCAGGTGACCCGTCTGCTCGTTTTCCCCCTCTTATATAAAAAAAAACTAGGCTACCTGGTTTTTTAAAGTAGGTAATTGTAAAATTGCTAAAGACTAGTCATGTTCAAATGTTTTTTGACCTCCCCTCCGACTGTAGAGCTTTTCGGCATGCCTCAGTTTTATTGCGCCGAGCTGCCTGCGACGAAGACCCTTTGACTGTCGCGGAAGTATGCGGGGGCGCGCCGGGGAGCTTTTTAATCCAATGCCTCGGTCGGTATTTCAAATAAAAGATACACCATGTTGAAAATAAAATCACATTCCATTGTTGTCGTAAAATTTGTGATGAACTGAAATGTAACTTATTGCCGCGCAACGTAATGTGATATTTAGTCTTCGTTCCAACAGTTTTAATAACGTTCCTGCTTCTGTGATATTCGCCTACTAGCGTAAAAATGATGTTTCGGTTCCGGGATATAAAAAGAGTTGAAAAGACATCAAAAATAGGTTTTACACTTCTCATGCTCGTAAAGTTCGTGTTTATGCTGGATCTAGGCGACATAAAATGACTTTTTATGCTCTAGTGCATATAGTAAAATCTTCGTCTAAGACCAAGGAAATCAGGTGTAAACAGCCATAAACAAAAAAGTTTCTACATATTTTTTTAATCATTTTAATTTATATAGAAATTAAAATCAATCAAAATAAATCAATAAAACTGAAAAATATAATTATATAGTAATGCATAAAAATAAAAGGTACATACTCGTAGTAAGTGAACAATTGTTTCCACTATTGCTATTTCATTTCCACGCAGTCGAAGTGAAAAGCAGAGTGTAAAACTCGAGCAATAAACCCATTTTCCCCTCGACGTGTCTATCCACCCTCGCCGTACCGGCTCGGGTGGCTATATGAACTTCTTGGGTAAAATGGCCCGTTTTATGCTCTTGTTGTACAATCTACTATTTTTCAGAAATGAATTACTAGTATTTCTGACGTGGAAACCTATTTCAACTCATTTATCAATTTTAAAACCCGCAACCTGAATCCAATAATTATCTAGCTGAAACTTCTACCGCGTTGGTAATGTAGGACCAAACCAAATTAAATAACTTAAATTTTGATGGAAAGGAAAATGCTGTTTTTGATAAGTAGGTACTTGTAAGTATACCAATTGTTGTTTTTTGTATACATAATCTTTCACGCTATGGCAGTTTACATATTTATGTTTTCGCTGTATTTATTATTTAGCTGCTACGATACAGCAGTTGTTAAACTTTTTTTTGCTTAATTTGACATGGACGTAGAACAACCACTTGTAAGCTGAAGCTGATCAAATGAGTGAAAGATGCGAGTATGCTAAACGGCGCGGCGGCGCGCGCGCACGGTGCCGGTATTAATAGCGTGTTGTCAATGGTCGCACTTCGTTTTGTGCGGAGATTTATGCCGCGGCCGCGCTGCTCTCTTTGTTATTATTTCTGTGCGCACGAAGTTCCAGGTCGCTTTATTACTCTCTTTATTATAGTCCAGATGTCTTCATAAAGTGCGCTTAAATGGCTATTGTATTGCCACATTAATTACTGAGTAGGAACGTGTTCAGTTGTCATCTTAAAACGTTGTTAACACACGCATGTCTTTGAAAAATATGTAAGTATTTACGTAATTGACGACCGAGAAGCGCAGTGATAGAAAATGTAACTGAGAAGCTTGCGGTCTTGAGTTCGACCCCAGTCGGGGTAAGCATAGTTATGTACGAAATACGAATGTTCTTTGTTAATATCCAAATCTTCAATGGTTATTAAGTGCATGCGTATGTATTTAAACATTTGAGTAAGTATCTCCAAATACAAAGTGTCCTCAAATTCTTTACGATTTCAGCAGGTTATTGTGCAAGTTTGACTGAACGCCCTTGTAAAAGTTTTTCATCGAAATTTTTCGTCCAAAGTAGTCATACTTTTGACGTACAATTTGAACATCGATCATGTATGGAAGTATTTCCTTACCACAATAAAAAAAAACGAAAAACATTAACAGGGGTGCTCAGTCAACCAGCTGAAAATTCGGAATGAATTTGAAGACGTCTCTTTTGAGTATACCTTTGCATCATCAAGCTTTATTTACTTAATTAAGAACTACCAAGGGTAACTAAACTGGCTGATAAATGCTTCATGGTGTACTCGCGGTAATTGTACCTGCACAAGGTACGTTTGTTTCAAACATCCAGTCCAAGGTTCTCTCGCCCATAACGACCCAGGCTCGTACTACACCCATTTATGTCATTCAAAGCTATTTAAAGGTAATTAACTGTTATCGTATGAAGTTTTAACTGGTGCTATACTGATTAAAATGGCGGGCTGCGGCCGCTATCGCCGCGGCCTGCAGCACGCCACACCGCGACACTCGTAAAACCAATACTTCAACCTTCAGGATAAGCGGTAGTTAAATTATGGACTAGATAAATATATTTGATGGCACTTTGTTACATACAGCTGATGCATGTACTGGGTGCTTATCGACGTATTTGTATCAGCTTGAACACATCGTTTTTACTTGATCGTGACTACTATATTTTTATTTTTGGCCCGTCAAAGTATAAAGGCCTCCCCTTTTTCCCGCCATTCGTCCGTATCGACAGCATGCTCTTGCCACTCTACTTGATACGCATTACAGTCGTCCCGCCATCTCCTCTTCGGTCTGCCTCTGTTGCAATGGCCATCCCACGGATTAAGTAAAATTACCTACGTCGTGGTTTCGACCACGTTGCAGCAATATTATATTTTTTTTTAATTTTAAGTTGACTGTTATACACTTCGCCTTCTGTTATATAGGTACCTACGTTTAATTAACAATAGACTTTTTAAAATAAATATTGAAAATAAATATACTATCCAAAATCAATCGCTCTATTTATATCAGTACATCTATAAATAGCACTCCAAATACCTCAGACATGAGCCGGTCGAAGGGCTCCCTGATGTCGTGTCGTCCTGAACGTGACTCCCGCCCCCTGACCCCGGCTCTGCGCGCGCGCCGGTGCTAAGCCGCGGCTTAACCCGCGCCCGCGCACATGCTGCGTCGGGCGGGATTACGGCCGGCGCGCGCAGGGCTGCTAAACGAAACCACTATCGAACAAATAGGTACTTTGTACAGCTAAACATCTTAGTCTATAAACAAGTAAATAGCATAAGTAAATTTGCACTAAAAAAATAACCTAATGCCATACAAAATTAGTACCATGGGTGCTGGACTACAATTTTATCCGTTTCTATTCATCCGTTAAACATAAGTAGGTAGTTATGTATAATAATATTGCAGGTATACATAAATATGTATATTAATCACGCTAACAGCTGATCACATTCACAAATTTTCAAACCCTTGACCTCTACTAGTACGTTATACAACGTGATGATACTAGAATATATTCTACTGGAAAACTGTGACATCTAGAGAACTGTGATTACCATACGTGATTACTGATCAAATATCGGCATATTTACTCCGTGTTCTACTTATAGTACTTGTAGTAGTTTTTAGTTGTTTTAGATTTTTGTTATGTAAATACTTACTTACTTAATAATGGTAGAGCTATTAAAGCATTATAGTGTAATTTATTAACATTACGTATACATGCCGTTGCAGTGACAATTCACGTAAATCTCTCGTTGTTTTATTTAAAAAAAACGCATTTCCACTCATGTACCTACTCGTAACAACCCTAAAAGCGCGGTCAGAGCGGCGCAGGCGCCGACGCCTGACGATCCGCGCAGTTGACAAAACAAACACGCGCTGAAAGCTGCTAACTCCTCTCTAAACACAACCCCCCCCCCTCGCCGTAAGCCACTTAACACTCGCTACCAGCTAGATTAATTGCTACACAAATACAGAGTCTATTTTTGTAAACAGCAGCTAATACCGTGCCCAATTGCTTTGGAAGAATTTGGTGGTATAAGCCCGAAACGACTACACGATTGCTCTTTAAATTTAAGAATGTTGTTGTAAAAGTAAAAGGAACGCATTGGGACGCGCCGGCGCTGGCTTTTGGTTTTGTTTACCTACCTAAATAGACAATGTTTCCGAATCGGCAGGAGCTTTTTGTTATTCTTGACGAGGACGATAGAAGGCCTGTACGTAAAATTAATATTTTGTTTTCTAGTTGAGACTTTTTCAAGCTCTAGGAGCCGGAATTTGAAAATATCATTTGAAAATTAAGAATAATTGTGCTGAATTTGAAAATAAGAGTTACCTCGATACTTACTAGATCATTAAAAATTACAGCTCTAATTGCTTATTTTAATTTAAGCTGTAGTTTTGTAGCATTACATATCCCAATAAAATGTTGTACACAGATTTATTTATCATTTTAAATCGTGTTACTACTCGTATACACACATGTATCACTGCGGTCTAGGTCCATAGTCGACCGATATTATTTTCACTTATTTAATAATTATTTTGAAGAGAAGAGAAGAGATTTTAAAAATAATGAGCCGAAAAAATAATGAAGAAGATAATAGACCACTGGGAGTTAGAGGTTCTTACAGTAGAAGGTTGAGATTATGACCTATGGTTGATCAATTTTATATTGCTTACCTACTGAAATCACTGACACGCAGCGGGCAACTTTAGCGTTGTTTGTACTGCTTACAACATTGCATTGGAAGACATACCGCGGTGATTGCGGGCAAACCTTGGCTTATCACTGATACTTTATAATACGCTGATACGCGTTATAATCTTACGCTGAGCGCACAATTTTGAAATGCAAGCAATTAAATCGCTGCTAACCCGATTGCAAGCATGAAAACTGACAGCTACCATCGATTTCATTAGGATCTACATGTAAGATCACGAAGAATTAAGTAGTATCACGAATTGTTTTCAACTAGGTTCACCGATAAGCCAAGGCTTGCTCTACTTATCCATAAACACGTCAAGAATTTCATCTAGCTATTGAAGCATTCACAAAGGTCGATTTCGGGTACAACGCTTGGGGTGTCTATTTCTATTTGACGACGCAAATCGTCTCCGAACAATGGCGTCGCACAATACTTGCGGCGCCCTACACGCTGCAGCTGTAGCCGTGGGGGCGGGGGGGGGAGGCGAAGGTCGCGCAAAGCGCCGTGATGAATTTATTCGCGAAATGAAGTGAGAGCCGCGGGGGAGCCTCCCACCGGGAGGACGGGGAGGCGCAGGGCGAAATTGCTTGTGACAATTTGATTTACTGTGAGGGTCCGTTTTATTACCGCCATTCTTGAGATTCTGTCATGAGCGTAATTGGAAGAATAGAGCGCCGTAATGGCGAAATTAAGTATTTTCATAAACAATTTAGCCCTTGATAATGTCACCTGCTTACCGACTAGGAGGGAAACTTTTTGTCTATATAAGTGCACTGACAATATTGCGCGCATTGCGCTACTGATTTAATCTCGAGGAGGCGGGCTCGCACAATATACCGAGAAACTGCAACGCTAAGCCGATCAGAAGCCTGCTGCGTCTTACTGCAATCGTGGCCGAGCGTGCGTGCACTTAGAGCGCATATCCCGCTGCGCCCGCCGCGGCTGCAGCCTGCAGCGGCCCCGCCCACTGCCGCCCGCCGCCCGCCGCCGCCCGCCGCTCGCCGCCGCTTTGTCCCCGCTAGATATAGATTATGCGATAAAGAGGCCATTGTTCTGCCTTAATGGTACATTGTCGGGACTTAATTGATCTGCGGAGCGCAACGGAAATTACAACCTCAGATAACACTGAGCCGCATTATCGATAAATGTAAATGAGGGAGGTAATGTTCATAGGATCCGATATAATGTATGTTTTTCAGGCAGCGCCAATATGATAAACATATCATCGTTATTACGGCGCAGACCAGTATCGATTAAATTAAAGCATAGTTGTTTTTATATATGTGTCATCCAGTTCGGCGGCTGCTACGAAGTGCTACGCTGCTACGGGCGCTACGCGGCTACGCTCGCATTAGCGTGAGGGTAGAGTCGGTTGCTGTTCCCGCTGCACTCAGGCCACGTTCCACCTAAAGTCCGCAAAGCCCACGAGGCGCTGTGCGCGAACGTTATTAGTGGAACACATATCATCATATATATGAGCGATGTATACCTACTCGCAATATGGCGGCATGGTGAAAATGTTCTGTGAGAGTTAATATTTCGCATAGATTGGAGTAAATTTTAATTCAACATTGAATCTCGTGAACTAATGACTCGGAAAGTTCATCAAGTTGTGACAACCTCTCGCTCATCTCTCATCTGTCATGGTGAAAGCCAACTCTGACCCACCTATATTCTGTTGGTCGTTGGTGGCGCGACGCGGTCGCCAACAGTGACGTCATCTATAAGTCGAAAGAACGCTCGCGACGATCACGGGCTTTAGGTGGAACGATATTGAGAGCGTCGCGGTCGTTGCGGACGTTTAGTGGAACTAACCCTCAGAGTTGACGCTGAAGCTGGACACAGGCGGCGCGTTGCGGCCGCGATGTGTTAATCCGCGGTATCGCGCGATCTCGCGCAGGGCTGTCGCTTCAGCACCTGATAACATCTAGTCGGCTTGGAAGAAAGGAATAATCAAAATCATGTATGTTTTTCGAGGCATCCTGAAAGAGGGTAGCTGTAAAGGCTCAATTAATCATATTTTTTACCAAAAAAGAGTAATTTTACGTCGTGTGGTGTGGATATAGAAAACACAATGATCCTAAGATTAGGTATACAGGAAGATTGTAATGTAGCCTATCTACTATGCCTAAGAAAGAGAAATAAAATCTTGTTACGATCTCGGTCACACCTCGGGATTTGGATCAGAACTTGAGAAGGTGTCCTAAATCTCAGTTTTACCTTTTAGTATCTCAAAAGGTACCTAGTGTACAATGAACATGATGTCATCAGACATTGTTGGAGCGAAGTGTACGGTCGTGACACTATCCTTGTTTTAAAGGCTTGTTATAAATGCCAGTTTTTAGATTAAGCACTTTACCTCAAAATTACGTGTAATCCAATCGATTGCCTACTTGTATATATTTACCTTAGTGAAATGTCTCTTTCATATTTTTATGGAGAATAGTTTGTTCCTTCGTGGCAGCCCTGCCCGCGACACTGATATACGATCTGCGCGGGCGCTTATCGCGGGCGCGCAAATTAACGCGCGGCGAAGAGCGCCGAACAATACCGATCGCTGCCGAAGATTGAGACGCGGCGCGCACCCCATGCCAAAGCACGGTGACACATGGCACGCGGGCTGCAGCTAGTGGGCTGGTTGTATGTCTGCACCTCTACGTAACATTCGTCCTGAGCCTTTTGTTTCCCTCCCACAGATGACGCCGAGCAAAGGCCTCAATTGTTCTACTGCCAGTAATGCGATATTTGATTATTTTTTATTTATTTTGTAATGCGTGTTATCGAAAGAAAAAAACTTAAGCTATCTTTACAAATTATACATAGGTGTACTTAACAGAGATATCAAGTTTTGAAATTCATAATTAGACAGAAGAAAATATTATTGCCTGTGATGTCCTGATGTCACATGCAAGCAGTGCCATTCCTACTGCATAATATAGAGAAAAACGTTTTAGAAAATGACCATGCACCTTATACTATAACCTAACCAACAAAAAGGTGGAAAACCCCCGACTTTGTCACTTCAAAGTTCAATATCTCAAAAATCGTTGAACCGATTTTGATGAAACTTGTCAAAGAAACATCGCAAGAAAACTTGCTTTCAAATAAAAAAAACACACTCAAATCGGTCAACCCGTTTAAGAGCTAGTGCCACAGACAGACACACATAGCGGTCAAACTTATAACACCCCTCTTGCGTCGGGGGTTAAACATCACTATAAATTCAATTCCCAACCACGTGGACAGCCCACGGCTGTTATGATGCGGCTGACCCACCTTTGATGGCATGCCTTCCACTTTCTTCTTTTCCGTAACTTCATAACTAATAGTCATGTCATATTTCGGCGGAGCAGGAAGCCCGCGGTCCCATTGAAGCGGAGGTGCGCCGGCGCACGTTGCGGCCACATGCGCTAACGAGCCGCCGCCGCGCTGACCTCATTAGCGGCGCAGGCGCAGGTGGCCGCGCAGATGCCTAACGTCGTCGATTAGGTAACGTGTTACTTGTAATGCTTTTCCTGAAACACCTCACATAAAATTTTGAAATAAGTAAGAACAAATAAACAAAAGGAAGGATATCTACCCCAAAAAAATCGAATGCTGTGATATTGTCAGAGTCGCACCAAAATACTAAACAATAATCAATTGCTTGCAAAAATTTACTTGACCGGTTATTTGACAATATGGCGGTTGCAGCTGAGTTGATCATGATTATACTCGTAGTTCTTTATAAAAGCGGAACATTTAACGCAATATATTTTGAGTTTGAGGAAAACTCTGTGAGAAGATCTGCACAACCTGCGAAATATCTAATGGTGTTTGTGAAGTTCTCAATTTGCACTAGGCCCGCGTGGAAGCTACGACCCAAGCCCTCTCATTAAAGTTAGGAAGAACGACAAGTAAGCTGACCCGGGGCTATTCTAGCTGGGAGGATATTGTATCCGAGCCGTCTGATGGCGTCCTTAAGACGCCATGTTCTTCTCGGCCATTTTACGTTGTGTTCGCCAGAAGACTGTCTTCACACAACACACATGAACATGGCTTACGTGGCGTCATAAAGACGCCATCAGACGGCTCAGATACAATATCCCCCCAGCTACACACAGTCCCGGTCACCTTATGTCTGATCTAGTTTCTGTCAACTTCGAGGCTGATATTGTGCACTTTGCGCGAGTAAATCACGCAATTACATGACAGAACTGCACATAATCCCATTAAGAGGCGCGTCGGCGTCGTCGCTTGATGTCGCCGTCGTCATTAGCCGCGGCTCATTAGCGGCCGCCGATTAGCGTGACGCCGCCGGTGCAACCTGACGCGGGCTTGACGCAAAAAGCGGCCTCTGGGCGGGGCGGCCGCTGAGCGCTGTTGGGCCACATACGGTCGTTACTGTCAGACTGTCACCTCGTAAACTAGCCTGTTTTGGAAGTCTGTTAGAAAAAGAGCCATTTGTTGTAACCGCATCTCACAATCCCGGTGGTAAACGCTTAGCTAGCGGAAAATATTACCTGCATACATACATACAACCACACATACATACATATTACGTAATAACCCCGAATAATTATGTTTTTGCAGTTGTCGATTACCTACACCTATGCGTTTTGCTCTTAATATAAGAGGGTTCAAATGGGAAACAAACAACTAGGTACCTACTTATTCATAAATCTCTGAATTATTGAGTGAAGTATTTACTTTCATTAGGCCTAGATTATAGTATAGTATTAAACTGAGGCACTAATTATATCCAACGGAGGTTCCGCCAAAAGAAAATAAAACCTAAAATAAATTGCGAAACAAATATAAGCTTTTTAATTAATGGGCTCGGCATTGGGATTAGGATGAGTTTTTGTACGTTCCTAAAACAACTATTTAGTCAGTCACGTTACTTTGTTATAGAAGGCTAGAGCCCCCTGGATCACAGTGTACACATTAAGAATAACTACCAAATGTAGGTAGGTATACTTACCATGTAGGTACAGTTGAGTGCAAAAATATGGGCTTATCTAACTCTTCAAAAATGTGTACCACAGACTCCTACTTCGACGTAATAAGGCTGTGGTAACATATTTTTGATTGGTTCGAATAGATACATGTATTTGCACTTGACTGTACCTACATGGAATACAAACTCAACCCCATGTCCAAGACCTTCCACGTCCCTGTGAAATTTAAATATTTCCTATGTGTAATGTTTTTTTTTATAATGTATTTCTTTAGTCACTTTGTTTTTTTCCTAATATAATTTTTGTTTTAAAAAATTACTCTCGGCCAAGTTTCTTCATGGCCTGCTTTTGACTGCACTTACAATTTATACTGTTCCTTTCACCCATATATGAAAAACCCTCCCCCCTCCCCCTGAACCATAACCACGGGTACGACGCCCTTGTGTGAAACCAATTTTGAATCTACAAAATTCTACAAGATCTAACCAACCGCTCTTACCTGAAAATAAATAAAAGCCTGTAAAATCGTGGTATATCTCCCCCTCCCTCCCCCAGCGACCGCGGCCGCCGTTCCCACGGCGCGCGCATTCCGCCGCTGCGCGCGCGCCGAATAAATCCCGCGCTGTCCACGGACATTCCCGCGCAGCCCGAGCCCGCGCGGCGCGCTGCCCGCCGACCACTTTTCAGAAGATGAATGAACTGCCGACTTTCAGAATCGCACAGTACTTCGGTACACGCAAAGACATCGTGCACTTTATTACTTCGTCACTGCATCATCACCATATCAGCGCCGTAGGACGTCCACTGTTAGACAAAGACCTCCCCCATGCCTTCTTTCATACAAAAGTTGAAACAGTAACAAGTTTGTATGTTGTCGTGGTTGTAAGTTGTAAACATATGTTACGCTAAACATACGCTTCGCTTGCATATTTCAGTCTGACATTTGTATGATCGATCGTCATCCCCGACGACGTGACAGATGTACCACCCACTGCAGGGCAAAGGCGTTTTTTCAGAATTTCATTTCATTTATTCATAAAAGTCACATAAGAAAGAAAGATAATATAAACATGAAATAATCTTAGGTCTAGTAAGTAAAATTAAGTTAAGTCTAAGCTAGGTTACAAGTGTAACCTGTGTTTTAGACAAAAGGTATCTAAGGATTATAATACTAATCGATCATTTAAACATCGCATTACAATATCTTAAACATAACATAATACTTGGTTGGTAATTAAACTATAATAATAGTGTCAAATAACAAAATAAACAAAGAACAATCGGCTACACAGCGTCGCCCTCACCTTGTAATCGTCAGCAGATTTTCAGAAATGAAAGGGCTATACTAGCTGTTAGCTCTTTTTGCATGATTAAGGCGCCAGCAGTCTTATTGGTTGTGTCCAAGGGCCGGTGATCAGATCACTTAACATCAGAAGAACCGTACTGTATTTAAATAATATTGTAAATGTGAAGAGTATGTTTTTACGCTTTTACGCTTAAAGTTTTCAACCGATAGTGATGGAATTTAGTATGGAAATAATTTGAGACCCTAAAGATTTATAGGATCATTTTTATCTCGGAAAATCGTAAAGTTCCCGCCGGCATGCGATAAACGATTTCATTGCAAACAAATACAAATACAAACACTACCTGCAACTCAGCTAACGTCTTGTTTTCTGGTGACGTCCAATCGTCAGCCCCCGCTTCGTTCTGGTCTGGCGCCTTAACGTTTTTATCGCCTCCGCCGCGCATACTAAGCGTGTCATCAGCACTGGCGGCGTCGCCCGCTCTGTACGACACTCAATTGTCTCAATTAGCTGCTTAGCATTCCCCGGGGAGCCCAAACGAGACCAGCCATCGATGAATGCTAGACAATAAACAACCCGGACGACTTGGCGGTGCCCGATTTTATTTGGTTTTAAAATGTCTTTTCCCGGGAGAAAATTTAAACTAGAAGTGGAGTTTGGGGCGTTCAGCATTTTCTGTGATAATTGATTCAGGCGTTGCTTTGCGGAGGTCATTATCAATAAACTACGGTTGTAACAGTGTCTCTATTCTTGGCCTAACGCCACTAAGACTCCTCTACTTTCACATATTTTAATGAACATCAAGTCATACAGACTCCTACTGTCACAAGCACCCGTTCCAAAGTCCACGTGAGATCATTCTTAAAGCTACAATGAGCACACAACCGTTCCCAAACAAAATAAATGCCGTACCTAGCTATTAAGGGGACTACCAAGGTATAGTCAAGTGTAAAAATATGAACTTATGTAAAGTTTCAAAAATATTCCATCCAATAGATACTTATTTTGCACTTGACGTACAAGTTTATATGATGCAACTAAATAGCTGATCAATTAAATTTATCTACTTATCTAGCACGCAAGGTCTGCGCAGTCTCATCATAATATCGATTCACGATTGTCTAAATGCATAAGTTTCTTCCTCTTGCTTCGTTATTTCTTGAATAAGCTGAGGAGCAAACGCTCAACGGACAGTCGGCTCTGTGATGGTTCAATTCCCTATATCCCGGCGGGCACTCGCTCTCATCGCCTGTCTGCCGTATTAATAGCACGCTTGTGTTAAAGTTGACAAATTGTGAGTGGCCGCTAAGTGACGCCGCCAATTAAGCAGCGCGTAGACGAGCGTTTAACGCACCATTAGTGTAATTCACGGGGGGGGGGGGGGTGGAATGCGCTCAAATATAAAGTTTTCGGGATTTTTATTGTATCTTCGCCTTCGATTGGTGTGCAGCAATGCGAGTGGCATTAATTGTCTACTTAACAAAATAACAGGATCCTGATAAATGCTTTGTTCAAACCTTTGCTGCAAATGGAGATAGACGAAATATGAACTAGCGTCAGGTGTGCTGACTCTACCTCGCGGGTGCCTGTAGTCAGTGCTGTCAACTGTACATACGTGGTATCACTATCATGAGTAAACTGTACCCAGTGACTCTACAAGTATGTAGAGTTTACCTGGAGGGGTACAGCAAAAGAATATAAAAATACTTACCTCAAAAAAAAGGAATTACCTACCTATTTTAAAGATGGTAATAAACATAAGTAGAAGTAACGATCACCATTATGTTCGATTTTGGTAGGCGTTAATCAAGCATTGTGTGGTCTGTAATATAAGCAAATAATTAAAACATAGATCATACTCGTCAAAATTAACTTTTAAAAATAATTGTTTTTTTTTTCATTTTTATTAAACTTTAAAGTTTATTCGAAGAAGCAATGTAAAGCAAAATGCTTGATGTTTGTATCTTGACAGGCGACGTCAGTTGTGTTCTAGGATGTCGTACATTGATAGCAGTATTTAATTTGTATAAAAGAAGGAAAATCTAAAGACTTCATTATTTTTAAAAGTCGCTGAACTAATGTGGTTCAGTTTGACGAGTGCGATCTATGTTTTAATTATTTGCTCGTATTACAGGCCACACCCGGTATATCTACAATTTTGGAATGTGTAAAAATTATACAGTCTCATAACTATCTTAGAACATCGTAGCGTCTCTGCCAAGTCGAGTACAAGGTCAACTACCTACTACCTAATATTACTTATAACCTTTTCTTTTTAAGATTTCTTCTCCGTCTAGCAACATAAGTTATTACAGTGGAAATTAAATTCCATTAGTTTGATAACCTTTGTTCATATTAACAGTAAATCAGTCAGTCAGTATTTTAGTCATGATTTCTTTAGCTGATGTATAGAATGTCAATATGACATTAGTAGCACAAAGGTTATTTAGTGATAGGATAGTGATAGTGATTTAATTTCCTTGACTGTACATATTTTCAACGGGATATTTTACCACGATTATCTATAGCTCTTGAATTTTCAACGCTGTTGCATACATTATGAATACGGATAGACTCGTTACTAAAAGCTTAATGGTTACTGGACCTGAAATGTATATTTCAGTTTTTATTTTTTTATTTATGACGGTGGAAGCATTCTACACTTCCACTGAACGTAGATATAGTTAGTGTTTAGTTTTATAACTAAGGGATCCCTGTATTATTATTATTTTGTAATTTTGTCTTTAATTGTACACTGTAGTTTTTAAGTATTTTATTTGTAATTATTTTATTTTGAAAAAATGTCTTCTGCAAAGTTTCTTGCGGCGCATTATTTTTGGCAATAAAGGTCTTTCCAAAAGCGCTGGTAGTTTAAAAAATGACGTGTAAAAGTGCCCATTGCGGCCTGTTTGCTGAATAAATGATTTGAATTAAAATTTGAATTTACTCACGGGTCTAACCACCATCACGGTCACGATACGACGCATGCAACCGCAAAAGAAATGTCAGCTCATCAAAGATAATGCAGTTAACATCCCGTTAAATACATGTCTAGTGTAACTAACGTGAATCATATAAAGCTGTCATTCTCGTAATGTCGCATGAGCCTAATGTAATAAATACTTCCTCTGAGCGCTGCGCGGGCGCGCCGCGAGCAGCCCCGCGGGACCGGCGCCGGCCCCGCGGTAACGCGCCTGATTTAGCCTATTGAATAAGTGCCGCCTTGTAACCGCCTAATAATAGACACAATGGCATTTTAAAAGACACGTGTCGCGTTGCGGACGAGTTTATAGCCCGCGCGGCGCACAAATCACGCGCCACTAGCGGCCGGCGCGCGCGCCGCGGGAGAACGACTTACCACGTGTTAATTACTGGAACAGCTCCTGTCTCGTTCAATCCACGAAAACAAAATTAGGATAAATAGCTACGGAACAGATCATGTTCTTTACTAAGAGATTTGTAACTTGACGTGGTATAAAATTGCCGCCTATTTCTTGATCTTAAGACAGCACTCACTCGCTTGGAAGAAGCTGGCACTAAAGGCAACTAGAGATCGTTGTATTATAATCATAAAAGAGCCGGCAAATAATTACTAACGTTGTCTCTTTATTATATTAGCCCTGACACCGAAAAAGCTAGCAGTTCTAGTAATCCACAAAATACGCTAGGTTTTTCATTATTACTACAATGTTATAAGGTTCTTACACTAGTTTATGTACCTACCTAGGTACAATAGGTAAGATTTGCTATAAAACCAATTACAATTATGCATACCTACCTACTGTTGCATATGGTGATATTAAGCATAGTTATAATCCATCCATACTTATACTTATAATTTATAATTTAATATTATAAATGCGAAAGTGTGTTTGTATGTTTGTGTGTGTTGTCCGTCTTTCACGCCGTAACGGAGTGACGGATCGACTTGATTTTTGGCATAGAGATAGTTTATGGGCCCGAGAGTGACATAGGCTACTTTTTATCCCGGAAAAATGCACAGTTCCCGAGGGAACAGCGCGCGATAACCGAATACCACGCGGGCGGAGCCGCGGGCAAAAGCTAGTTATAAATATTTCCGTTTTCTTGTCATAGTATACCTATGTGGAAATAACTGCAAGTGCCATGTCAAAAGATAAAGCAACACATGTTGAACAGGAAGAAGGAAATAAGACAAATTGTGAGTTTTCATGATGTGTATTTTAAATAATGCGTCTACTACAGGAGCTGCCAACCCCGCGCCACTGCTCTGCCGGGATGTCGGCAGATGTGGGCGTTCACATTTGTTAAGAGAATACATTATAACATAATTCTGTTTACATTTCGACCACCAACGCACTTCCAAGTGCCAAGCATTTCATTTATTTCATTCCGATTACTGTAGTTCACAAAAGTTTTTGTCGTATGTTTATAATTACAATAATGGTAATATCGGGCAAGTCTTGACTGAAATTGCGGCTAAAAAAATTTACTTAACATCCTTCTTGTCTTGTTTTAAAGAAAAATTAAGACGTACCATAGATACCTCCACATTATTTTAAACTGTGTTCTAGTTGTGATGTGTAATACATAAACAAGTAGCGAAGTTTTCACGATGAGCCAAGATTTACCCCATTACTTATTATTTTCACGCACAGTTTACTTCAGGTTGCGTCACAACACAAACAGTCTCGGGATCAAATAATACAGAGTGATTCCGGGGTCATGAGCAAGAGTGAAAGGGGTGAAAAAAAATCTGCTGTTCCATACATTTCGGATTGTTAGCGATCAATTATTATCTCTTGATTAGATGTTTTTTTCCGCGATTTTGGGGATGGTCCCATAGTGAAAGTTGCTCAGCGTGAATCTCCCCATCACCCCTTTCACTCCTGCTCATGACCCCGGAATCACCCTGTATAAAGTATCCTTTGAAACTAGAAACGACCACCACAAGCGCCGCGACTGCCGGGTACTAAACCAATTATCTAAAACACCAGTTTTGACCACGTGCACATATTACTTGCCCGCCCTGACAGTACCTAGAGTGTCAGTGTTTTAGATAACTAATGGACATAACATTTGGAAAATCAAGGAGCGAGTGACCCGCGCGGCTACTCTTGTGGCGTTTTACACTTCCACATTATAATAGAGTAGAAATAATACGCTTTTCATATCAACATGACGATTTCGTAGGATACTGTTTAGTTTCTCTTTCACAAGGTTTCTACTCATTTCTGTGGGATCTATGTAACCGTGTGTTACGCTCATGCCTAAAATGAAAACTCCAAAAAACTATACAAATAAAAGTTATACATTTATTTAGATATATCTATTTTTAATCACATAGTTCTTGTCTGGCCATCAAGTTACCACAAAATTCAAAAAGTTTACCTACCAAAATCATAATTTTACTAGCCAAACTTACTAACAATTTAACTTTACAAAAGGAATTTAGTTTCATCGCATTGTTCTAAGCACAAGGTGATAGGTAGAGTCCTGCGGCCTTAAAGGAGTAAATCACCGGTAAACGCCTCTATGCTCGCGCCAAGCGGTCGTAGTACATACGTAGATACATGGTATATATTATTGCACATCTATGTACAGCCCGCAGGTACCTGGCCGGCGCCCGCATGCCACCCCGACCCCGTTCCTCTTGACTATAGCAATTCATAATTTGATACTTATCTTTCACACATAAGTAGGTATTGTTAAAATAACAACTGAAATTGGTAAATAAGTACAAGTTTACGGAATAGTTTTCAAACAGCTAGTAACAAGAGAGTTTCGTATCAAATGTACCGATTTTAAATTACAGATCCGTTACCTCTCTTCAATTTAATTAAGTTCATTGATTGATATGAGTAATCAAGTAGGTACCTACATAATTAACTTTTATAAATACACGCACTTCCAGTGTTACACAAGTTACTTAAACCGGAGCAGCCGCGCGCAGTAACCGGTTGTTTTTCAAGTATTTTATTTTGCGTGTAGGTTTTTTTCAGCAAGTAACTTTAAATTAAATGAGCCCCTTGTGGGAGGCGGGGCGACCGCTATCACGCACCACATCATATCTAATTGTGATGGCGGTATCGTGCCGTGATCGTGGTACACATCGCGGCATCAGATACGGCGGCACGACGCGGTGACTGGCGGGAATTGATGACACCGTCGGCATCGGCACCGTCGCGCAGCGCTTTTGTTCGGTCGCTGCGTCACTGAGCCTGCGGCTGCGCGCGGCGTCCGATGCGGGCGAGGAGGCCGCGGGCGCCGACTCGCGCTTACATATCCTCTAGGTATTCTATGCTAACCTAAAAACGTCTATACTCTATAGTATGTACACCTCGTATTTCTAGCTATAGCTAAGTAAGTACGCTATCTAAATATTTATAAGGGTAGCCTGAACGACAATTATTTACATAGTCTAGTTATCCGCCGACGCGTCTGCATCCATCACTGTTTATAGAGTGTTCATTATTATTTATTATTCGCGTGGAATCGGGCTCGATTTGATCGTCGAGTGGCTGTGAACGACCGGCTCAAGGTGAAATATAAAAACCGCGGGTCTAGCGCGGCGCAGACGCCGTGGGGGGGGTTGGGATCCGCAAAGATTTATCGCGAAAGCGTGGTGATCACCGCCACGCAGGTAACATAACTTAAAACGTCTGGCAAATAAACACTTCAACATTTTTATAATGTGTTCATAAATTACATTTAAGCGCTACCAGAATTTAATGCTGATACCATTTTAGATTTGTTTTCTTATATTTTGATATAATTTATAACCAGCAGAGTACAGTGGAGCATTCGTGACGACTCCACATTATAATAACTTAATTATTTATAGCGTAGTGTCGGTGGGCCGCAAAAAGCCTCGTTATCTACCCGCGGTTTACGAGCCCGCGCGCACCTGCAGCTGCGCCGGCGGCGCTCCCGACGCGGGGTCCGCCGAGCGGGACCCTCGGCGCTCGCCGTAGAATACTATTAAAGGTAGATTTACGTTCCAGCAGTAAGTAGCAGACGCGTCTTAGAGAGTTTCAGTTCCCCACTTATCCCCGCTTTATAGGCATTCTACAAAATATCTTGAACATTTTCATCTGCTTCCTGGTCAGACCATCAGCTCCTAGGAGCACCCCGGTGGCTTTAATTTGTTAGAATTTACTAAGTATTTTAGTTTATAACAGTTTTGCTATTCTAATAATAATCTTAGCATTTAAACAAATAAACAAAGAATGCAGGGGTACTACATTGATAAATTAGGTACAGATATTTTAATTATCTAACCGGTTATTCTTGTATTTGAATAAAACGGGCGTGTACCTTTTGTCTAATTAAACTTTAAAATTAAGATGCGTTGAAACGTTGGCAACTTTCATGAGCCAACAAACTTTTCCATCCAAACATACAAGAAGACTGTTTCGGTTTTATGTATTTTAACTAGGTACGGAATAACGATTTCTACGACAGTTAGTAGGTAGGTAGAATCACCGCTTCCTTACCGAGCAACACGTCCCGCAGAGCGCCACCGGGTGATACCATCTCAGGACAAACGGATCATGTTCTTAGATAATAACACAACTTTAATTAAGTAAATACTTACACAGGAATTCTTGCTGTGCAAGTTAACATCGCCTCAAGTAAAGTCCATAGCACTGAGCACGAGACGCGCGAACCGTGTCGTTAGTTCCGAGCATTCGATAATGTCCAGCGTCACACACAGAGGTCCATCACTGCACGGCACCGGCAGCCGCCAGGTGCCAGCCGCCGGCTCACCCGGGCAGCAGCGCGGCGCGCGCGCGGCCCCCTCAGAACCAGTACAGGTCCTTAGACGTGTCCTGCACCTGCGCCTCCAGACCTGCCGAGGCACAACACGTCAACATTTACTGTCCAAACACAGGAAAGAGGAAATTGAATTGCGTACCAGTGCGAGACCTTTTCATGATCAATTTTGATATTATTTCCTTTCCAGATAAATTTAGTAGGTACCTATAGGTATCTATGCTAAATGTTGAAATGTTCCTCTAATCTAAGATTTAGTAGAGGCAAATATTTTCGGATTACTAATGTACTTATGGGCAAAAAACTTTTCCCAAAGTATCACATCCCACAATATTTTACTCAAATTATCATTTGGCCAAAAAACTTATCGCAATTTTACAGTTAAGTAATAAATATTTTTTTGGCAAATTATTGTTACACAAATAATTATTTAGTCATGTTTCATATTACCAAGTACTATTTAGTAAAATGTAAAATGTATATAAAGTAAAATGTGGCATAACGTACTCTTCCCAAAATATCGCATGACATAATCACCTACTTTTCTGGCAGCAGTTCGTTTCTGTGGGGGGCGCAGTTCTAACCTAACCTAACCTACTTTTCTGATAGCAGTTCGTTTTTGCTGGGGACGCTGTTTTAACCTAACCTAACCTAATTTCTGGTAGCAGTTCGTTTCTGTGGAAGGCGCAGTTCTAACCTAATCTAACCTACGTTCTGGTAGCAGTTGGTTTCTGTGGTTGGTTTGTGCGAAATGTCATTTTGAACAAACATTTTTTTGGAATACAATATTAGCCAAAAGAAAACGTTTGCTTAATAAACGTTTATCGTAGTAAAATTTGACAAAGTAAAATTGTGCCAAATGATATTTGACCAAATGAATAAAATGCGAAATGTAAATATGATACAGATTCGTTTGGGAAATTAAACTACTGTGATAAGTTTTTTGGGAAGTGAAATTTGGCGAAAAATATTTTGCCAAAACGGCAGTAGGTAGGTACACCAATATTTTCACTCATATTTTCTACGCGATATAAGGTAAACCAGAAAATAGACCGAAGAGTCGGGAGCTCATTAGAGGCAGCGATAGAGAATCGTAAGCTGTTTAATTAACCGTGAACTGTTATGGAATTGAATGTTAATTTCTATTAACGATTGCAAATAAATATGCTTCAGCATCATATCCTAAACGATCTATCCGTTCAAAATTAAGTGCGAACCGATCGTGCAGTGTATCGGCGGCGCGATGCTATCGCCGACGCGGTATGCGCGATGGATCACCGCAACTTAGGGCAGTCTAGTGGACGCGGAGGTTTATTAGAGCAGCCAGGGGGGGGGGGGGTGATTGTTATAAATGATGTCGCGCGCAGCTGATAGCATCGCGCCGGCGCCCCAGACCACTGCAGCAGCGATAGCTGTCTGTCTCGACCTCGATAGATCGTATTCAATTGTTACGTGGCAAGTTAGACGACCAGATGGCCTAGTGGTTAGAGAACCTGACTACGAAGCTTGAGGTCGCGGGTTCGATTCCCGTGTCGGGGCAGATATTTGTATGAAAAATACGAATTTTTGTTCTCGGGTCTTGGGTGTTTAATAAGTATTTACGTATGTATCTATCTATATATTTATCCGTTGCTTAGTAGGTACCTATAACACAAGCTTTGCTAAGCTTACTTTGGGACTAGGTCAATTGGTGTGAATTGTCCCGTGATATTTATTTATTTATTATTTATTTAAGTAAAACGACTCTATACTTGACGGGTGGTTTTTTGGCGTTGTGATTTGTATGTATGTCGTAGCGGTAACCTTTGAACCGTATTGCGATTGAATTGTCTACTGCCAGTTATAAATTATTCAACTTTCGTCTTATTTGTCTAAGGGCCGATTTCACCAACGTAGTATAAGTCTTACACTAAATTTTAAAAAAATAACCACGTGTTGTTGTGCGGTTGTATTCTTTGTCTATTTAAAATCATTGTAATTGGTACCTATTTCGCTTGCAGGGCCAACACTCATTGTGTTATAGTAGAATTAGAGTTAACCTTTTATTTATTTTTACCATAAATATCAATACTTCGTGTTATTTCCTTATTAAGGTTTTTGCTTTACAAAGGTAGCCTATGTTCTTTCCCAAGGTCTATTCTATCTCTGTACCAAATTTCATCAAAATCGGTTAAGCGGTTTAGGCGTGAAAGCGTAACAGACAGACAGACAGACAGACAGACAGAGTTACTTTCGCATTTATAATATTAATAGTATGGATTATTTTTAAATTCATGTATTAGGCTAGGGTAGGCTGGGTATCGAACAGTGAATGCGTTCACACTACCTACGTCCGATTTGAATCCTTGAAAATACGGTCTGAAGCAGTCGTAGAACTATTTGTATTGTAGTTTACACACTAGATACGATTTCACGTTACAAATAGTTGTATGAATAGTTACTACGGACCGTATTTTCACTTATTCGGATCGTTGTAGTGCGAAACCGCTCTAATAAGGCATCAGTGCGCGTCGGCCGGCGGCGGCGCGGGCGCGGCGCGGCGGCGGTTAATTGCGGCGCGCGCGCGGTAATTGACAGCGGCTCGTGATTTAGTGGCGGGCGGGGCGCGGGGCTCGGGCGGGGCGGGGCCCGCGGCGGGCGGCGCCCACGGCCGCCCCGCCCCGCCGCCCGCGCCCCGCGCCGGACACCCGCGACCGACGGACACTGGACACACGCCACGGTTCGCGACCCATCGACACTTTAAAGTATCATTTATAGTAAGTAAATGGAATAATCAAAGGTATTAAGCAAATATGAATGAGCTGATTTGATATTACTTAACTATTTTGAATATAGAGGGTAAAATAGTTCTGGGGACAAGGAAACTTAAATATTTAAGTAATTTGAGTTTCAGCTACAAAACTTCATCGGTTTTAATGAAATAAAAGAGATTTGGTTCTATCTAGGGGGTAGGTTACCTAACCTACTTATCGTTAAAAGTATTTTAGCCTGACGCTAAAAAATCTGTTATTATAAAACAATAAATAATGACCTACCCTACCCTACACCCTAAACAATGTAACTAGCTGAGTTCGGTAGGTAGCTAAAGCTGACTTAAAAATCTTAAATTTTATCTCAAAATTCAAGAAACGTACAATAGGTACATATATTTAGGTAAAGATACCTTATTTATTATCCTACATTGCAAACAAAATATGTATGAAGTTCTAATAAATTAAACGGACGAGCATCGTTTTTCATTTTCTTCAAATTTCTGCTGAGATAAAAGAAAACGATAATTATTGTGTTTGTAAACATTAAATTAGGCTCCGGATCAAAGATGAGACATAAATAACGCGCGGCTCAAATTAAATAATTTGCTGCGTTTGATTCCGCGGCAGCGGGGGGAGGGGGGGGGGGAGATTTATGGCGCGGGACCCGCCGACGGAAGCGGCCCGGCCTGGCATACAGCTTACGAGCACGGCAGAACAACACAAGGTAAACTGTATTTTATTTAATCTGTGACCCTAACATACTTGCATTATGTTTTATTAATAAAATAGTGACGACTTTTTCCCTTATTAAATAAATTAGCAGGCGCATGCATCACTACATGATAGGTACTTTGTATTTAATTGTTTTTATTAATTTGTTTTGTGTTTGGTATGAAAAACAGACGCTGTAGCCATAAAAATGTAACACAAATGTAGAGTAGGTAGAGTCGCCTGAAGATAGAATGAAAAATGTGTAACAGTCAGGGTTTTTAGATATTTTGAGATATGGTCGATTTAAAGCTATGGTAGGTACAGTCATAGAAACTAATTCACGTACCAGGGTGGAACCTTTGTGCCAGGAACTAATGTCATGTTGACATTCCATTCTGCCAAAGACATTATAGCGAAATTGGTTATGAAAAGGTTCCACCCCGGTACGTGATTTAGTTTCTTTGACTGTACGTCGAAGTCATGGATATCTTTACACTTTACTACCTGGTCGCTGTCACTTCGTGTTTGAATTTTTGTATAAAATTGACAGAAGGCATATGGTGACGGCACCAATCATGGACATGCTAAGCACAGTAGTATCCAGTAATGGACAGCAAGGATTCAATACCTTATAGCTCACCAATCATGAACTTTACCAGTTATGATCATCAGTTATCTGCACATAAGTGTTATTAGTTTTAGAAAAAGTAGCGTCCGTTTCAATATTGGATTAGCGGAAAAAATATTGCATTATTGGTTCCTGTCCACTGTATTTTAGATATTTTAATCAATGGTCAAAATTGAGCCACGGAGTTAAGTTGTATAGAAACAGGCAGGCATGCGTGGTAATAAATGTAGGCACCATTGTCATTTACCTACCAAGCGTGATTTTTCTTAAGAGTTTTATAATTCTGTTGCAAGTCTATTATACGTATAAGATACTAATGTAAATTATTTAGTAATATTAGACTATCATTATAAAAAAAATGTAGTAAGTATGAGTAATTAAGAAAAAACTCAATAAATAAATATCATGGGACACTTGACACCAATTGACCTAGTCCCAAACTAAGCAAAGCTTGTACTATGGATACTGCAACGGATAAACATACTTATAATAATAATAATAGCCTTTATGAACAATCTAGTAAATACATAATATTATAACTTTATTTTGGATCTTCAGACATCGATAAAGATTGTTTTGCTTATCATAAGCCTCCCACAAATTTTTCCATAGGTTCCGATCATGACATTTTCTTCTCCACATTGTCCCTGCAGCCGCCTTTAAATCATCATCCCATCTCTGAAACGGCCGTCCCCTCTTCCTTTTTCCCTCTCTGGGATACCATTAAGAAACTAATTTAGCCCATTTTTCTGTTTTAACATACTTATATACATATTAAACATCCAAGACCCGAGAACAAATATTAGTATTATTGTGAGCAAAAATTTGATCAAAAATACTTATCGTGTTCAGATATTTTTGATCAAAATTTTGCTGACAAGTTTATTATTAAAATTGTTAATTGTTGCGTTTGTTCAGACATAGATAAACTCTTTTCACGGCTAGGCAACGAGTACCTACCGAAGGTAGCTAAACCACAGAGCTGCACGATGTTAACGGAATACCCGAAAGGATAATAATAGCCTACATTGCGACTTGCGCCACGAAAATGCACTAGCTGTAATGTAAATAGGTATAGAAGTATGTAGATGTAATAATTATAATTAGCGATCATTTGCGACTTCTTCAACCCCCTTCCTCCCCTCATTTCTTATACGTTTTGTTTTTTTTTATTCGACTGGATGGCAAACGAGCAAGTGGGTCTCCTGATGGTAAGAGATCACCACCGCCCATAAACATCTGCAACACCAGGTGTTGCAGATGCGTTGCCAACCTAGAGGCCTAAGATGGGATACCTCAAGTGCCAGTAATTTCACCGGCTGTCTTACTCTCCACGCCGAAACACAACAGTGCAAGCACTGCTGCTTCACGGCAGGATTAACGAGCAAGATGGTGGTAGCAATCCGGGCGGAAAATGCACAAGGTCCTACCACCTGCAAAAACCCAGAAAATACGTACTCCAGAGATTTTTTTGACATTCATAGGTGCTTGTTATAGCCTAAATTAAATAAAGATATTTTCACTTTGACTTTGAGTTGGTTTTGTCGAGAGTTGCAAAAAGGTATCCCTATACTTGCTAGTCAGGTACGGACTTGCTCGTCGCTATGATTTCAACGCGAGATGCATGCAAGTATTATACATATAGCCATATAGCACGAGGCGACATAGCGAGCGTGGGGCGCGGGGCGCGGGGCGCGGGGAGCGGGGCGCGGGGCGCTCGGTAGCAGCGCGGTATTTGTCAATAAGCGTCCCCCGGCGCGGGCGCGGGGACCCGCCGCTTTGATGTGACCCGCCAGGCCGCCAACCCTTCGGTGTCCGGCGCGGGCGGACATTCCGTGCCGACCCCGAACCCCACCCCCGCCCCGAACGGCCCCGGCTCCCTTGTGACACTCACGCAACGCAATACCTATCTACAAGTAGAGATTCATGCTCTTATATCAAATAGAGGTAGTATTGCATACATTACGAATGGAGAACTGAATTATTGCCATTCGTAAGAGACAACTCGCCACCGACTGGAAGTCAGTGCTCGTCCTTAATAGGTGACATCTAAAATCAAAGTATCCGAACGCAGCTCGTTTCAAAAACTATCGGTTCGCACTAATGATTCTGATCTGTATCATAATAATTATATCGCTAAACTATTTATAGCTGTGGCTAGGGTCCTAGGTAAAATAGGTACCATCAGCCAAATATATGGTCTACCACCCTAAAGTTGATAATCGTTTGCATGTCACAAAACAATAAGTGTCTGTCAACTTGAAAGTTCGACTTTAGCGCCATATTAATTTGATAGGAACTTGTTTAAACATTGATAGACCACTTATTTGGCTGATGGTACAATACAATACAATGACTCTTTATTGTACACCAGAAATAGTAAGTGGTACAGAAAACAGGTACACAGAGAGAAAACTACAAGGCAAACAATAGGCGGCCTTATCGTTATAGGTAGCTAGTTTTTTTTGTTTTGTTTCAGTATTTCGACTCTACCTACTCATAGTTTTTTATGATAAGTCAGAAACGGGCACCTACGTGCGCGGCCAAATTTAGATTAATTCACCTAAGTTCTAGCGGAACAAAAGGGGGGGGGTAACGGAAGACGGACGAGCCCGGGCAGGAACACATAACTCAGCGGGCGGAAGGAGAAGCGCTATCAATCAAGCGGTGGTGCGATTAGACAAGGGGGGGCGGCCCTCGCGGGGGAGAATTTAATTTGGCAGGCGCGGGGGGAGGGGTGAGGGTCGCAAATTAATTTTAATCGCCGTCATTAGGAGGCCGCGGCCGCCGCGCCCTTCAACTCGCCGCCGGCGCACTTTTTGCGCGCCGCAATTACCCGCCCCGAGAAGCGAATCTAAAAATGCCGCCGCAACAATTACGAATCACGCCACACACGCCGCGCAGCGCCGCGTCGCCCACAAAGCGAGAATGCTTTGTTTTGTCACTCGGATAAAGCGCTTAAATCATCACAATTAAAACATCTGCGCCCCGCGGCAGGAATCTCTTTGAAAGTTAAAATAGGTTTACGTTTACGTCGGCGCTCGTCTAGCGCCGGGGGAATGTTCCGAGCTCCCGTTATTTATCTCGCGCTTTCATTTCATGGCCGCCGAATCACTGAAGCAGCGGCGGTGGCTGTCTGCGGCGACGCCCGCGCGTTAGTAACATTAACCCACTGGGCTAATGTATGCGTCGCGAATTCTGAAGCAATTAATTTGGCCGACACTCGGCGGAACGTAATGAGCTAATGAATAAGCCGCGCTGTCGCCGCCCGCCGCGCATTCTGCGGCGCACAAACGAATGCTTTCGGTAATTCATAGACAAATTGCTGCATTGCTTACATAACTTATCTACAGAACAGAATCAGCCATCTGCTATTTAATTGGTAAGAATTCGTACAACTTGCTGTCTTCTCAACACTGTAAGCGTCATATTGTAGTAAGTAGGTATCTACCTAAATAAACCACAGATCATTCAAAGTCCTTATAAGGTTGTGACACAATAGGTAGGTACCTCTACAATGAGCGTTGTCTGAGAGTTGAAGTTAGTATCGTTAATTTTAACCCTGGACCTTGTGGGCGACCCTTAGGGGCCTAAGGGTACTATAGCAGCTTGATAGCAGCCGCAAATCTTAGGCTATAAGACCTGGGTCAGCGATGTTAAGCTTTGGTTTCCTAAGACAACGTTGTTGTAACGTCATTGTGTTATATCGGCCGTAATACAGCTGTGAAGAATGTACACAATGATATCAATAAACGTCCTCTAGGAAACCCCACATTTTTTTATTACACAGACGTTCTACACTGTATATGACGGTTGACGGCACCGTTACCCTAGGAAGCCCGTGCTCGAGCAGTATCCGCGTGTAGGGTGTAAGTTTATGAGTCTGATCTGTTTAATTGTTATTTAATTTATGTTTTTATATTTGCTATCGTAATTACCTTGTTTCGAGCATAATTTTAATTGCTGAATTTTTCCTTTTATTTCTCTTTAGTTACAGACTAATAATATAAAGACATGTGTTTAAGTTGTTTGAAGAATCAAGATTATTATGTATGTAGGTACTGACCGGGCACCGCGGGGTAAGAGTAGGGCGAGCAGGCGGCGGCGTGCGCGTGGTGCGCGTGGTGCGGCGCATGCGCGGCGTGGTGCGGCTCGGACAGCGCGTGCGCGTGCGCGTGCGCGTGGTGCCCCCACTCCACCGGCTTGTACTGCGCGTGCAGCGAGCCGCGCCCCAGCAGCAGCGGCGTGTAGCCCGCCGCCGCCATGTTGTGCGCCTGCGCCGCCTGCGCCGCCGCCGCCGCGTGGTACTCCGCCGCGTGACGGTGCGCCGCGTGACCGTACCTGAACCACACGCACCGTACAGACCACACATTGATGTATCCTGGATTGATATTAGCGACCACTCACAGCTTAACTAACACGAGTAAGTCGACACCGACATCGGAATGCCACCTTCACCACATTAGTCTTATTGCCTACCTTTCACCGCAAGCGAAGCAGATCCTGACCATGCAGAGTCCAGACTCAGTTTAACTTACATGCATCGATCGGCTGTCTGGAACTGGAACCTACTTCCACACCACTTCTATGAACTTCATAATTACAAATTAAACCGAGTCCGTACTCTCTGCCCCGCTTGCGGTGGAAGGTGGGCATAAGTGCCTCAGGAGGTGTAACGGCTTAATGTAACGGTGGTCAGTGCTCACCCGGAGTAGTGCTGGTGCCAGGGGTCGTAGTCGTAGAGGTCGACGCCGGCGCAGGCGCCGCCCGCCGCCGCCGCCGCCGCGTTGAAGAACGACGCCGGCAGGTTGCGCGACACCATCGGCACGCTCTCTGCACAACACCACACCTTTCAGTTCGCTATAGGTCAACCTACAGCCCTACACGTATTGTCAAAATAAAGAGTGACTGGTTTTAGTAAGCCATTGCGATAGTTTTGCAGACGCCTTCAAGTTCAACTGAAGCGTATAATACCCCTTTGGTTTAGATAAGGACATTATCTTTAAAGCTACAACGGTTCGTTTCTAAGCCAGCGATGCACGGAACGACAAAAAAAATGATTCAAAATTTTCCTCCCAGGGCAGAAAAAGTGGTCTCTTGTGGAAAAGGTTAATACGAGTACCACCTCCCACCAATTTTGCTCGCCACAATCAGAGTTGATCGTTAATATCTGAATCAATAGGTAGATTCTAAGGAGGTCTAGCCGGTGAATTATCAAACAATAGTCTTGGCTGACAAAAATCTCTGTAACGGAACTCGACTCGACTTGCAACAATCCAGAGCCGTATCACAATCCCCGATACAATCTCTGATTAAATATACACTATTATCTTACTGTTACTTTGATTCTAGTTTCAGATCTGATATCCTCCGTCCTAGCTAATGCTCGACACGATCAGGCGAGTTGACGCAATAAAACTACGGGATAACATCGCCGGAGGAAACCCATCGGCGGCGATTCCAGATAAAATAACTCCCGAAGAGGCGTAACGAGCCCGTTCGTGGAAGCGCCGTGGGAGCGCTCGGCGGATGGCCGACATCAATAGTCGAAGTGCAACGCTTGTTACGAATTACGATAAAAACAAAGAAAATGCGATGCGCTACGAGCCCCCCTCCGGCTCCCCCTTTGTGCCAACTTTTGCAAACTCATTCATTCGTTGAAACTCAGAATGTTTTAAATGAAAATGCCGATCTCTACATCGAGTCGGATTGTACTCTCAATTTAGCCATTACCGGCGGCGCACATTCCTCATTACAAATTAAAATGCAGCGGCGGGAGACGAGCCGGAGCCGGAGCGGGCGCGGCCTTCGCTTGATATCAGTTTACGACACGATTTAGCTAAACAAAGGCTGGCGAAAAACCGGGCGCGGCGCGGCACAAAGCGCCCGCGAATGTCGGATCGTTATGCGTTTTTGCCGCGCGGGCTCGCGGCCATTTTAAGCTATGTACGTTTTTGGCGATCTAATCGTTCGCGTCCCGCGCGGCCGCTTTTTGGGCCGGAACCGGTCCTTGCCGGCCGCGGTGTCGCACTGTCTCGCCGACAGCTGTCCTCCCTCGCCGACCACGAGGCTAATGCAGTGCACTCCATAATTCGCAACTCGAGCACAATGAAGCGCGATGAAGTGCGCGCGCCAGTCTGACTAGTTCGTAATTAAACGCGGGTTTAATTAAGGCAGCTCCGGGAACGCCAATTTATATAGTCCCCGCGCTTCGCTGAGCCCACGCGAGGGGTGGGGGAGGCGTACGCCGCCCCGTGGTGGCGATGGCGCCGCGGCCATGAGGGACTTCGCACCAGTCCACCATCTCACTTAGTATCCCTTAGTAGGTAGGTAGTCTGTGCCTGTCTCTACCAATCTACCAAGTATTCTAAAGACGTATCTCTGTAACTACACTAGTACTATGATTGTTTTTTTGGAGTATTTTTGTATTTTTTATTTCAACTCCAAATTTGTTACTTTTACGGGTATCCATAATAAACCATATCGAAAATACAAACTGAGACATGGATGCACAGAAAAACCAGAACCAGGGTTCGATTCCCAGTGCTGGTCTCTTTTTCTAGTTTTTCTGTGCATCCATGTCTCAGTTTGTATCTTAGATACACTAGTACTGTCCCCGCGCAGGAACAGTTGCAGAATGTATTGTAGAATCTGAATATACTTATAAAATAGTAGAAATTAAACGAGATGGCCACATTCTAAGTAACTGCCATAATTTTGTGCTTAGGTACCTAGAATGCTTGAAAGGGCAGCCATATTTAGTTTCTCTTTCGTCCGTTTTCTACTTTTTATTGTGGATGGACGCGCTCTGGATAGTAAAAATAGCAAAGTTGCACCTTTTAGATATTTAGTCGTATTAAGTATTGGGATAGTTTGGATTTAGTTCCAAATGGACTGGAAGGCTTTAAATATCTTTAGGTAGATAGATATTTTCACTCGTCCATAATGCACCCAAATCAAAAATGATCAAAAATTGTTGAGCTGAATTATACCGTATTGTATGTATGCGCTGGTCTTCAATCAGTAAAATCCCGGTGTCAGCCCCACTCCCCACTTCCCCCGTTTTAACTAATTATCAGTAGCGGCGTTAGGGTTGGGCCCAGTGGGGCGAGGGGCGACCGCCCGGGGCGCCTGCAGGCGCCCTTTTTATCCTCTCGCTCGTTGAGCGAAGCCTATACTCTCTAGAAAATTTCCAAAAGTTGGGGGCGCCGTGGAAATCTCGCCCAGGGTGCTGGAAGTGCTAAACAGTAATGTGACCCCCTCTGCTCTCTACTTTAGCAGCAGCTGCCTATAACTTGTGTACACCTCAGTGATTATCCGCACAGCCGCGAACAGGCGCCGACTCAGCATGTGCTGTACTGCAGTATTGGCTTGGTATAAAAGAGTGGGTGCGGCGGACTGACCCTTGGGCTTGTCGAGCGCGAGCGCGCGCGTGAAGTGCTCGTCGACGACGGCGGCCACGTCACCCGAGTAGTGCGTGAACACGACGCAGTTGGCGCTGACGTACTGCGCGCGCGCACGGCCCGCCCCCCCCCCGCCCCCGCCCCGCCCCGCGCCGCCGCATTCGCCTTCCGACTCCGACGACCCTCCTGCTGCAACAATACAAACATCATGCCACTTCCCTCTCTAACTTGATCCTCTGTTTTTCCGCATAGAAAGAATCGAGAGCTATTCAAAACAAGAGTAAATAAGCCATTAAACCTCTGTAAAATCAGGAGAGATATAGAGGTCAATCGCTGGTCAATGTTAAATGAAAATAAAACAAAAATATAAAAGATCTAATGAAGTGCAAATTGAATTTCGTCTTTGTAGGGAAGGCTATGTCCTGCTTTGCCCAGCAGTGGGACACCTCTTTGCAGGCTTTTAAATAATAATAATAAACATAGCATAGCATGACTGCAGAACACGTTAAGATAGGCAGGTAGACTCTACATATAAACAGTGTCTCACTCTTAGTGGACGTGATGTCGTGTCATCGCATGTGCGTTAGCTTAAGAGGGAATAGTGTGTGCGAGCTGCTGACTGCTGACCTAGCAGAGTACAGTGAGACACCGACCGTCAGCGCTGGCGCGGCCGTGCGCGGACAGCTCCTCCTCCTTGGCGCGCAGGCGCGGGTGCGCGGGCGCCGGCGCCGGCGGGCTGCCCGGAGACTGCGCGCCCGACGACGCCGACCCGCTGCCGCCGCCCCCGCCGCCGCCCCCGACCGCGCCGCCGTACTCGCCGCCCGCGCCGCTACCCGACTGCACGTTAAACTGTTAACACAAGCGTTATGTCTCGATTAGCGTGAGGTGCACCAACTTACCATACCTACTTAACATAACCGAAGTGAAATCAGACGTCAGAAATCCCATTAAGTAAATCTCTGCAACCAATAATAAAGACAACTGATTTTTGGTTATAGTAATGTGATGTGGTACAATGCACTCTTAAATGGTGCGAGCTAACGTTAACCCTGGGAGGCTCTTCACAGATGAGCGTCAACATGCACTTCACGCAGCTGTTCAGGAATTAAAAACTATCGGAAACTAATGATTTGCTTGTGGTTATTTGCAAGTCGTATCCGTGCCGTGTAATTTTAACGACTAAAGCGTCCCACAGTTGTAGCCTTTGTTCCAATAGGTACTTACTACCATACCAATAATAATAACTCTACAGGTTGATGTAGATACAAATGTGCTCTACATTCTTGTAAGCGGGATATACTCAGCCACGCTTACGCCGTTGTTCGGGTGGAAATATATAAAGTATCCATTATAATCGTACCTACATGACTACAGTGATAGGAATTTAGTAAAGCAGCGCCGTTTCCCGCGACTGCAGCAGCGAGCGTCGCTGCGCGCGCGACGCCCGCGCGATTTATTGTGCTCAGACGACGCCGGAATGTCCGCCGCATTCCGATCGTGAGTGGACAGTTGTACAAATTGAAACAATTAACATTGACTATTAGACGAAGACATCTTTAATGGGACATTAAAATGCTTTGATACTTTCTGTCGACTAAGTAAAGTATTTATTGGTGACAGAAATGGTGACCTTCATGAAATTAACGTGAGCCTGCAGATTCGACGTTCTTACTCCTTATACTAATATTATACGTGCAAAAATAACTGTCTCTCTGTTACCTCTTTACATTTAACTGCTGGTCCGATTTAGATGAAGTTTTTTATGGAGATGGTTTGATTTGAAACCATGTAGTATTGCATAGTTCCCGCGGGATAGCGATCAACGAATTTTACGAATTATTTGCAAACAGAGTCGCGGGCTACATCTAGTCTAGTTTAATACATATCTCTATATAAGTACAAGATTTCTTAATTCAAACGATTCTAGAGTTTTCACCAGACGGACAGAATAAGTTTCACTATAGTACTTAGTCATCGGAATATCTATTTGCCGCATGTCGGGACGACGCCCTGTGCGCGTGAGCCGACACGCTCTTGGCCGGTTCTTTAATTCGCGTGAAGGCATTTCTATTTATTTTATTGTTAGTTCCACTAAGATACTTAGTAAGTAGATATACGAGTATACATACACACATACAAAATGTCGTAAATTATTTTAATGCGCGCTGTTACTGTGATACGCTGCGGATAAAATCCAATATTTAAAGGCACGATTAAACTAATTAATGGTTGCTTAAATAATGCTTATAATATTCACATTTAGTCCGTAGATACTCAGAGTTTTAAAACTATTGATTGATTAAAAATAAAATCGTAATATTTTAATGATACCTACGATAAATGTTCGAGTGTTCGACACGTTACATAATAATGCCCAATAAATGACACCCTGCATGCTGTCACGGCTATTATTGCTAATAGCTGAAATTAATTATGGCAACTATTGGGACAGGGACGAGAAATCGTACTTTTACCTTACCTACCTACAATATAAAATAAATAAAATATGAACCCTCGGTAACTATTACATAAAAATAAGTCTAACTCTTAATTGCATATTTACACGTTATAAATTTTGATTTTCTTTATTGTAATACTGAAATCTAAAATCTATAGGTACCTACTTACTGAGGTCTTCTAGGTAGGTATATTTGTTATAATTTATGCTGAGTAAGGTAAACTTACGAGTACTCGTCACTGTCCCAATAGTCGCCATCCTTATTTTACGACATTAACAATAGATGTGGCAACTGAATGGATAACAGCCCTCCTTGACCGTTGCATTACCAAAGCCATGCGCGTGAGTCAGTCGGCCGGCCCCGCAGTGCAATGTGCAATGCAGAGTATGCTTGCTTGTGCCACGGCTTTACTGCCTATTGTTTAGCTATCTGCTCGAAGCTCTTCGGCCGTGTTCACTTAGCAATACTTCGCAGTTTCTGTGTTTGGCACCATACCTAAATAGATAGGTAGTACTGGAAATCAAGCTTTGGAAACATGTCACTGGAAAATACCATTCAAAAGTGGTACAAATCTGTGTATTGCAACAAAATTACAGCTCAAAACCAATTTTCATCAAATAGACTAGATCAATTAAGTGGCGCACTAACAGTGGGTCGGAATGGGCGGCCCGCTCCGGGCCTCCAAATGCCCATAAGGTAGAGAAGAGACCTCAAAGGGATCAAGTTCTGAACAAAACTATAAATATGCAAAGTACACTTAAGTACCTACATTAACTTCTAAGAGTGGGGAGGCCTCATCCAGTTTTACCGCCCTGGTTTGAAACGGGCTTGGTCCGCCACTGAATTTAGCATAATTTTTCACTAAATTCGAATTGAATTGAATGAACTGAATAGTATTTTTGTCCCCGAGTGATGTGCTTTCAATGCCATTTACCCTGTTTGTTTACTAATTGTCAGTTCAGCCTTGCAATAACTAGCTGCGCGTCATGAATGCGCGCATCTCGTCATAGCGCACGGCTGGTGCGCGCATGCGCGGCGCGCCGCCGCCGCATTCCGCGCCCAAAAAACCCGCCGCGGCGCTCGCGCACCGGCTACCAGCCTTTACTTATACTTGTGGCTCTCTCCGGCTTCATTTTGTAAGGATTCTACAGCTGTGACCCTGGCACTGGCAACCTCAACATAAAACTTACAAATGATAGGTACAAGGTGTTTTAAAGTTAATTATTCCAGAATATTTCAGCAGGTGGTTGGGTCCCTGTAAATGATTTTCAGCGTTTTACAATTATGATTGACAAATGTTCTCATACATTGATCGATGGTCAAAATGTACCCACCCCCTGCGTCAATGGCGCGACTACATTGTTGTGAAAATTCCAATGAGAAGCCTTTCCATAAGAGTGTTCATTCTGAACTTACCCTACTAGGTACTTACTTTGTAGGAACTTCTGTTGAAATACTCAAAGTTAATTTGAAACCCTCATGTATTGGCCACGGTCAGCCAGACCAACGAGCTATAGGTAGGCACAAACGAAGTCAAATCCATATATTTTACACTTTATTTATTAACTTCCGACAAGTATTTATGCCTTCCAACAATTTTATACAAAACTTTGACAGTTTAGTACATGAAGTGATAGTGAAGTTACTCAAAATTCTGCAGCCAGTTGCAAGCATGTAGTAATTTTATTCAAAAAACCTACCAGTTGATAGCAGTGCCCCTAGGCCTATTGCCACTGCGTCACTGAAGTGTCTAAGACGCATTACAAATAATTTCTAGGCTAAGCGATCACCAATACCTCACCAAATCCAGACCCAGTAAGCTCGATATGAGAACTTGAAAGACTTTCTTTATTTTGCAACCACCTTTTACCTTCTTGTAGTTCAATTTAATAGTTAGTATTGCTCTACCAGTCAACCTTTAGGTGATGAAAAAATGAAAAGTATTTATTTCAATATCCAGATGCATATAAGAAGGTTAGAGATCTCCTGTAGGTATAGGAATATACCTGTGACAATAGGTGATACATAGGTAGTTATAGGGATTACAGTAGCTAAGTGATCCACGGTCAGTGGACTGCGATTATCTTTAAATACGCGACAATATTTAGCCGCAACTAGTAAATTACTTACTTATATTGATGGGATCAGGTAAACTGAAGGAAATGCAAGTGGATGTTAATGTTGAATAGATCGAGTTCTTTATCCTCTCTCGTTCTTGCGTGCATTCTCACTACCATCGGACACTTCTCACTTATTACTCGATCGAAACACACAGTAATCACACTCACCGTATCACTCCAAATCCAACACATTTAGAAGGGAATAAATATGAGGTTTATAAAAAGAAATCTCCGCTTTCAGAATTTTGACTTTAATAAACTACCTTTTCACACCTCTCCTTAAGAAAAGTAACTTTTCCTCCCTGACGAGAGGGAGCAAAGTGCAACTTTTCTGTTCAAGGCCTTTCTAAGTATTTTATTGCAAATGCCATTTTTTGAAGTTACTAATTGTAAAGCCACGCCATTTTCTATGATGGTTGTTCTTTAATACCTAATATTTAGAATTTGTTTTTTTCAAGTTTCTTAATGCTCGGCTGGGTGAAAAGTTGTATGAGCCACTCGGGAGCAAAATCATTTTCATCTTGGGCGTTAACACTTGAGTCCCTCATTACGCTCAGGATTCTACTTTAGAATCCTTCGCTACATTCTGGATTCAATGTACGCCCTCGCCTTAAATACACCATTTTGCTCCCTTGTGACACAAATAACTATTACCTACTTCTCTTTGGGTGCCGCAGTTTGGCAGTTTAAGTGATCACCAGGAGTAATACGGCGAGTATTGTGTTTCGATCAAGTGATACCTAAGTAAGAAGGCGGTCAATCGTTGCGCAAGATAGAGCTCGATCTACACATCAATATTCACCTCCAATCTCTTCAGTCTACCTGCCCAGCTATCCACCATCAATCGCAGCTGCTCGTAGAAAACATGGCTATGATATACATCATAGAGCCATCATAATTACGTCACACCAATTTCGATAATATTAAGATCCCCCCAGTTACAGTTACTACCTTACCTTATTACAGTTATAACCACAAAAATAGAATTATTTGGTTTGTGTCAATTCAATTCAATTCTTGAAAGTATAGCTCCATCGATACTATCGATGGTTCCGCCAATGTCGAGGTTGGAAAAGACACTATCAGTTTAGCCGTTGTTTGGTAGATTCAGTGTGATTTTGTTTGTGTCACAAATCGCCCTGTTGGGGTTGGGTTAGAGGTTTCTAAATGTGTGATGTGATTAGTGCATGGTCTGTATGTCGTTGTCGGTGTTTGGTGTTTGGTGTTTGTGGTGGTGCGTACTGACTACTGACCCGGTCATACTGGAAGTGCGGCGCGTGGTGGAAGGAGCGCGCGGCGCCGCGCCCGTACAGGTAGGGGTAGTAGGCGCCGTACATCACCTCGGGGCAGCTCACCGCCATGCCGCGCGCGCGCGCCGCATGCCGCCCCCGCCGCCGCCCCGCCGCGCGCCCGCGCGCCCGCCCCGCCCCGCCCGCCCGCCCGCCGCGCCACTGCACGAACAAACGTTACTGGATTAAACAACACAACCAAATACCTTAGCATTTGTTGACCGAACAGCCTTATATGTAATTGTTTTTTCACTTTGAATGCTCATAAAATGTTACTTTAGTCTCTGCATATCGGGACTAAAGCTCCTTTTTATTCTCTAGGGATTAAAGTTTTTTTTATTTATAGGTGTTTGTGAACGGAGAATTTTTAGGCTTGGAAATAACCTCAAAATGACAACTGTGCGAAAATATTAAAAAAAAAAACACATTTAATTTCTTGAAACACAATTAATGATTACGAATATGAATCTATTCAATTTTATTAAGAATTCATTCATTTTATTATGCATAGTCCAAATTAGTTTTAAAATAGTTTTCAATTTTGAAACTGTTGGCTAAATATGCAAGCATTTAAAACGTCACTTCATAAACAATAAGAGAAAAGAAAAAACCGCGCAACCAATTTTTTTTGCAATTTGAATTTTGAACACATGGCCTATCCATTGGTCGAGCGTACGTTTTTAAAAAGTTATATTGTAATTTTGAACAGAACATTATTTTTTTCCTCGCATTCAAAGTGAAAAGTAGTGTTTAACGCGAGACTAATTACCATAATGCCACTCAAACTATAGCCACCTTCGCTCTGCTCGGGTGACTAAACATCTCATGTCATTTTGGCTTGTTTTAGTCCCTTGTTGAACAATCTACTATTAAAGCCTCTGCACGTATGCGTGCGTATCGCGTTTGTATCGATACAAACATACAAACACTCATCGACAGCGCAGCGTGTTTAAAAAACGCGGTGTGTTATGGCCCTAAGGATTCTTATGATTGGTTTTTTGGAGTCTTTTTTGTATTTTTTATTGCAACTCCAAATTTGTTACTTTTACGGGTAAACCATATCGAAAATTTCGCTAAGAATTCTTTTTAATTTACTCGACTAATTTTTCGTAACATTGATCGATGTTCAAAATGTATCTCCCGTGTTAAAGACACTAGGTATGTTCGTAATCCAAGGACCTTCATAGGTGTTCAGTCATTAGTGACTTAGGCCAATCATCTGTAGAAATACTTAAGTAGTGTGGATTATTTTTAAAATATGTGTTTGCTTAAAAAATCGATCGTATGTCAGAAGTGAATTTGGAAACCATGGTAAGCACCCAAAGATAATATTCGGTAAATCTGAAACCACTAGGTATACGAACTGACTGCAGTAGTTATATTTTACAAAAAATAATACATAAATAATTACCTATGTAATGAACTTTTACTAAAAAAAAGCTAAATCACTTACTTCCTATTTTAATTATTAATTAAAATGTATATCCCTGTATTAGAAAAGAAAGAAAGAAATAAATAAAACATTTATTCGTGACAAACACAAGAACAATGGATAAAAAAAAATAAAGAAAAATATAGTTTTATGTATTATTTATCTCTCGCTTCATCTCAACTCCTTCTGCAGTCCTTCTTTGTCGTTCATTTTACCCTCAATTGTAATCTTTTCTCACGTAGGTACGGCATTTGTCTTATAAATGCGAAGTAAATCTGTCTGGCTGTTACCGCTTAGTGCTTAAACCACTGAATCGATAAGGTAGATGAAGTTTACTCTAACATAAAAAAATGGTATATACATGACAGTTTTAACATAATAACCATAAAGCTTAACGTATATCGACACGTCATTAATGGGCTGTTTCACCATCCATTGATTAGTGTTAACTGACGGTTAAATGTGATGCCGTCTCCGTCTATTCGAACAAAACAAATAGAGACGGCATCACATTTAACCGTCAGTTAACACTAATCAATGAATGATGAAACAACCCCTAAATATTTCTCCCGCGCCATAAAAACAATTCCTTAACAAAAAAAAACAACATCTTTTGGAAGTTCAGTTCTAATTTAAGTTTTGTCAAATAAAGTTCAAAATTGGTAACTTTTACGTGCCTACATGCATACGTCAAATCACACACTATACTAGTATTGACGTTTACAAAAGCAAAGACGCTGCAAACATGTTCCGTTGACGGAGTGTCGCTGGCTGCGCGCGCGCAACCCGTCCGGCGCAAAAACCCGGCGCATTCCGCGCCCGCGCCCGCCGTCCGACCGACGAACCCATACGGCACAACACAATTCAAACTAAATAAATGCGAAAGTAACTCCGTCAAAGTAAGGTTCGTCTGTCTGGTACCTTTTCACGTCTAAACCGCTGAGCCGATTTAAATTAAATTTGGTATGAAGATAGTTTGAGTTGAGACCCTTGGAAGGACATGTAGGAGATAGTTTTTATCACGGAAAATTACATAGTTCCCGCGGGATAGCGATAAATGTTTTTTTCTCAGACGGAGTCGCGGGCTAAAGTTGTTAGGTACCAACTCAATATTCCATAAACAGCATTAGGTAAGTACCATCAGCCAAATATGTGGTCTACGAGTACCACCCTAAAGTTGATAATCGTTTGCATGTCATAAAACAATAATGCCAATAGACGTGTCTGTCAACTTGAAAGTTTGACTTTAGCGACATATTCATTTGATAAAATTGCCAAATTACAGTTTTGTAGTACTAACAGTCTCTGAGGATAGCCGCGGACAGACATACAGCGGACAGACCTGGCAAAACTATAAGGATTCCTAGTTGACTACGTAACCCTGAAAACCTAAGCAATAGAGAGAGAGAATTCTACAAAATAATCTTTCATAAAACACATTTTACATTAAAATCCATTCAAACTACAAAAAAATTAAATAACAATTACCTAGGTACTATAAAATTAAAACAATTTAAAAAAAACAATAAATCAAAATGAATAACGAGCAATTCTTGTATACATATATATTTTGGGGATCTCGGAAACGGCTCCAACGATTTCGATGAAATTTAGTATGTAGGGGTTTTCGGGGATCTTATCTCTGGGAAAACACTGTTTAGCAAGTTTTAGCCCGAGCAGAGCTTGGTCGCCCAGGTAAAGGGTAGTAAATTAAATAAATAAAACGAAATACCCCTCCGCATCGCACTTGGCCCAAACGTACCCATTACCCCTGTGGCAATGCCCCGTTGTATGGCCAACGACGGCCAACGAGACCCGCTGGACCAAGTACGACCCGGAACGGGGGTCACCCCCCTGTCCCACATCCTGCGCTCCAACTCCCAAACCAACGACCTGGCGTCCACCCCCCAGGGATATGAATAGTTAGCAGTTTCAGAAAAAAAACCTTCGTCCATTAGGTATTTATTCCTTACTTCTGTCCATTGTAAAGGTTGCTTGGAAGAGATCGCTCTGAAGCGATAAGGCCGCCTACCTTAGAAAATCTCTATGTAAATACCTGTGTTGGTGTGCATTAAAGAGTTATTGTATTGTATTGTATGAACCAATTGGAAAATGAATTATTTGGGGGAAAAAATCGGCGGATCTTTTATGATTTACTGTCATTTGGTGCAAATAGAAAATCGTGCACTTGAATAGACTATTTTGAATTTGAACCAAAATGAATATCAACCAACGTGAATTTTGACATTTTTGTTGTAAATTAATTAAACCCAAATGGAATATTGTCCATTATAAATTAGGAACAAAATTAAATAAGCAATAAGTAAATGTTGTCTAAATCAATCCTTAACTTAATATGTAGGCCCAAAACAAATGATTTCGAGTGAAACGTATTTGCAATTCGTCATATTTCTGAATGTACATAATACAAGTGGTCGTTTTTTTTCGGCATACATCAAATTCTCAATTTTACTATAAGACAAGGTTCCATTTTCGACGATATTCAGGATGGACAATTTCCCTTGTTGATGTATTCCAAATTGTCATTTTCCTGCTTTGACGTATAATTTCGAGTAGTCCATTTGCACAAATGACAGGAAATCTCCTTTATCTGTTAAAGTTTATTTTTAATTAAGTACGGAAGTTGCCTACTCGTATTAGGTATCAGAAAAATCCTTTTTAGCGAAGTTTTTTAGTGTCCAAAGTGACATTGTACTTTCACTAATTCACAGTCAGGCAGGGCCCTATTGCACCACGTTGACAGCTGCGGCTACACTTTCGTAGCGAGTCCCTAAAAATACGCGTTATGTTAATCACGCACGAAGCACTACAATAGGTAGGGATGACGACTGGGTTAAAAATATATCTTTATATTTAGTCCGACAGATTATGGAAAAACATGGAACGCCTAAATATTTTTTGGTTTATCAAATTATTAAAAATCGACAAAGGTATAAGATCATCAAACTTCCGGCACTAATCATACTCGTACACCTTGTTCATACTAATATTGGTTTTCATATATTTTCTTATCCTAACGATCGAAACTCCTTATCATTCTAATTCATAACGTCAATATTCATAACTTTGTTTATATTTGCTTTAATATATTTCTTAATCATAAGTGTTATTTACCAGCATTATTGACGCGCAGGGACTTGGAAAATTTTCGATGGTGCGAAATGATGTATTTAAGGAAGGACTCCGCTAGGTACGACGACGAGCGAAGCGAGGAGGAGTGTTAGGTAGAACTGTGACCCTACAGCGCGCGAGCCGAGCGAGCGAAGCGAACGTGCCGCGGTAGTGGCCTGCGAAGCGCCAGGACTGAATATATTTTTCAACTAAAACTAATATAATATAAATAATTAACGATATAAGTAAATCTTATTTTGAATAGGTAGTTACCGTTATGAAAAACAATATTATGAGTTCAAATGTTTTCTTATTAATGCCATTATTAAAAATAAAATTATGATATTCGTCTGTTATGAAGGAACATTTTCTGAAAAACAACATTATGAGTTGAGATGTGTTCTTAGTAATGACGTTATGAGTAAAAAAAAAATATGAACACTGTCAGTTATGAGTTCCGATGTTAGTACTAAAAAATTATGAACAAAAAAAGTATGAGGAAAAAAATTATGAAGAGTGATTATTATGAACACAAATCGGTAGTAAAATAAAAAATAGGAATACGAATTTTATGAGAGTCAAAATGGACCCATACCGATTTCATCTAAATCGGTTCAGCGGCTTTAACGAGAAGTGACAAACAAACAGACTTATTTACAAACTTTCGCATTTATAATATTAGTGGGATTAACCGACATTAAAAATGAATACGTTGATTGTAGTATTAATTCAATCAAGAGGTCATTGAACCGTAATTAAAGCTGATAACGACCTTCAGTTTGCCTCTTGTTGGATTAAAACACTAATATATTTTCATTACCAGGCGGACTAACAGCAAAACAAAGTTAATAAGAAATATATAGCTAAAAACATAAAAATTACTTACATGGGTTACATCTCAAAATTTTACAGGAATATTTTTAACTGCCTAACTCAATTACTACATACTTTATACATAGTAGGTATAACGTTCTGCAAATACGGAATCAAAACTTGATAGTTGTAAGCTTTTTCGGCAAAGGTGAAAATATGAGTAGGTAAGCTTCGTGGATGAAAATTGTAGGTAGGCGAAATTCTAAATTACGGCTGTACATAGCTATTTCACTAACAACAACCAGCGTTTCCCCGCGATTTTGTCCGCGCAGAATTAAAACGTGCATCATTTAATTAAATTATAAGCAAACTGCTAGCTTTTTCACGCGGTTTCACCCGCGTGGAATTCGGTTATCGCGCGCTGTTCACTCGGTAACTGTGCATTTTTCCGAAATAAAAAGTAGCCTATGTCACTGACACTGACCCATAAACTATCTCTATGCCAAAAATCATGTCAATCCGTCGCTCCATTTTGAAAAACACACAAAATCACACACTTTCGCATTTATAATATTAACTAGTATGGATTTGTTGCTATTTTGTAATTGGTAGATACCATATTATTAATATTATTATACAATAAGATAAGATAAGATGATTTATTTATAATATTGTAATTAAATATAACTAAGCACATTATAGTCCATAACTTGCCTAATTCTGTTGGGAAGCTGTAAATTAGGTGAGGATATTCTTGATAAATAAATAAATAAATAAAGGCAGTACCTAGTGCGAGTCGCACCGGCCACGGTTCTAAATCAATATATAGGTGCCGAGCACCTTTACACAAGCGAACACATAGAATGGTCACTGTCCGTCTGTCTGTCACAGGGCTAGGTCGAGAACCGTAATAGATAGGGCTGAAATTTACGCATAATGTGTACTTAGGTAGGTATTTCTGTAATCGCTACAAAGGCAAATAATAGAAAAATAAATAAAATTAAAAAACCGGCCAAGAGCGTGTCGGACACGCCCAAATTAGGGTTCCGTAACCATTACGAAAAAATTAAGTAATACTTTTCTAAGGATTTCGTATTTCATACGGAATCTTCCAAGTTTAGGTATATTTTATACCTTAGACTGCTCAGACTCATAAACTACTAATAATTCTCAAGCGAACTTAACCATTATAGTTTTCCTTGTAAGTATGATATACTTACTACCATCCTGAATTTTTTCAAATTTTTCCACCCACTGGTTTAGAAGATTTTAGAGGGGGACGCTCGATTTTAATGAAAATTTGCACTTTAAAGTTGAATATTTCGCAAATATATCATTGTATCGAAAAATCGTCTTAGCAAACCCAAATGATTTTAAAAGACCTATCCAACGATACCCCACACTATAGGGTTGGATGAGAAAAAATATCACCCCCCTTGACGTCTATGAGAGGTATCCTAAGTATTTTTTTTTTAATTTTTTATTGTACCATTTTGTCGACATAGTTTACATAATATATCCCTGCAAAATGACAGCTTTCTAGCATTGATAGTCCCTGAGCAAAGCCGCGGACGGACAGACAGACAGACATGGCGAAACTATTAGGGTTCCGTTTTTACCATTTTGGCTCCGGAACCCTATAAACATTTTTCCAGACTATTAATTTCCATAACTTTTAATCATACATTCGAATGTCAAGCGGAATGATACTTAATAACCGCCTCTTCACTTAGAATTGCTACCTGGCCTCTATTTCACCAACGTTACAATTGTCAGTGACATATATCGAATGACATTGTTCTTATTTGTATCTAAATTTGATGATGATTATATGAACCAAATTTGACATGTTTATGTGAAATAGTTTGTGAGTTATGAGGGGGTCTAAAGTTTCTCCAAATGGTTCGGGTAAAATTACACGCGGTGCTGCTCGCCAGTTCTGTTAGCTTTAACTTGCTTGACACGCTATTTTTCGCGACATGATTAAAGCTGTGTTAGATTTGCGTTACAAAAGGCGAGACAACTAAAAAAACCTGTTTAGTCTTGGTTTAGTCCGTCAGTTACATATTTCAAAAATATTGTACACGTATTTTTTCTTTTGTTTGACAAACAAAAAATAACGAGTGTACAGTGCTTAGAAGTTTCGAGTGAAGTCACTATATGGTACGATTTTCGGACTTCCGATAATAGAACCAATATTTTCTATTGACTTCGTTTCTTTACCTCTCCGCGTCTGTGGCGGATGCGCAAACCGCGCGAGCCAGAAAAAAAAAGAAAAAGAAAAAATAGCCTATGGGACTTTGGAATACTTTAGCATTCTAACAGTGAAAGAATTTTTAAAATCGGTCTAGTAGTTTTGAGTTTATTCGTAAAAAACATCTAAAAATCCAAAGTTTTTCTCTTTATAATATATGTAAGTATAAAAAAATAGCCTATGGCACTTTGGAATACTTTATCATTCTAATAGTGAAAGAATTTTTTCACACCTCTCCTTCAGAAAAGTAACTTTTCCTCCCTGACGAGAGGGAGCAAAGTGCAACTTTTCTGTTCAAGGCTTTTCTTAGTGTTTTATTGCAAATGCCATTTTTTGAAGTTGATAATTGTAAAGCCACGCCTTTTTCTATGCTGGTTGTTCTTTAATAATATTTAGATTTTTTTTTTAATTCAAGTTTCTTAATGCACGGTGTGAAAAGTTGTATGAGCGACTCGGGAGCAAATTTTATTTCATCTTGGGCGTTAACACTTGAATACCTCATTACGCTCAGGATTCTACTTAAGAATCCCTCGCTACGCTCAGGATTCTATTGTAGAATCCTTCGCTACATTCTGGATTCAATGTACGCCCTCGCCGTAAGTACACCATTTTGCTCCCTTGTGACACAAATAACGATTTAAATCGGTCCAGTAGTTAGCATACCGCGCGAGCCAAAAAAAAAAATAAAAAAAAAATGCCTATGGCACTTTGGAATACTTTAGCATTCTAATAGTGAAAGAATTTTTAAAATGGGTCTAGTAGTTTTTGAGTTTATTCGTAACAAACATCCAAAAATCCAAAGTTATCCTCTTTATAATATTACAAGTATAAGTAAGTATAAGTATAGATATCTATACATCACAAGTATTTAACACAATTTTATTTATAACACAGTAGGTTCGCTACTTGAAGGGATCGCTAATGCGGGTCGGAATTATTTCCAAATATCCCTGTCCATGATATACTCATTAACTTTATAATACGCCTTAGATATTAATGTCTTCTTGACAATAGATCTGAATTTTGTATCCGTGTTATTTGTAATATTTTTTGGAATTTTATTATTAAAACGTATGCAATTTTCCAGAAACGACTTTTTGGTTTTAGCTAGCCTTTGGCTTATCGACGTTAGTAGGAAAATCACATATGTTCTTCCTAACATACATGATTATTTCAAAAACATAAAGCGATGGCAAGGTTAGGATACCTGTTTCCTTAAAAAAAGATCTTAAAGATTCACGCGTCTTTAAATTATAAATTGCTCTAATTGCTCTCTTTTGTAAGATAAAAATTGACTCAATAATCAAAAATTATCATTATACGGAATTTTAATAAACCGAACAATTAAAAGAAACTTAAGTATAAACATAAACACAATAATCATTGTCTGTAACACTTTTTGCCCCAAGCCCAGTGATAGAGCGCCACGCCGACGCCGACGGACTTATTCGGGCCAAGAGCAATTGAGATGCACCATAATAAATAGGTAACATATAGTTTTTATTTTATTTTTGGAAAGAATAGGTAGGTTTTGGTATTTTAAGATACCATTTTCATTGATTTTGAATTTGGATAGGTATTAAATTTTTTATATTTTTTTTACTAAATACGCTGGATGACGTCACAGTGAGACAGCCACGTTCCATTGCCTAGAAAAATTCAGGTCGTCCAGAACATAATCTGTGGCATTACAATTTGACAATAATTCAAGCACAGCTTAGGGTCCTAAATGAACCATGACAAATAGTTTTATTTATTTCTCTTCATTTAGCTTCGATTATTCCTATCTTTGTTTAATGGTGTGATAGTAAATAGTTATTTTTTATTAAAATCTGATATTTAAATTCTTTTGTATTTACTTGTAACGACGTGATTTAATAATTTAATTTGTAAAAATACAATGGAAATACTCGTATACATTTCGGACTTAACGATAAATGACAACTGTTTAAAGCCGGGTGCGCATCATGTGATTAAAGTTCTATCTTTGTCACTCGTTGCTATTACATGCAGGATAGCAACATTTCAAACTGTCAATTTGCTTAAGAGTGTAGACCTGCTTTATAACTGCCTTTGTGACGGGACACTGCAGGGGTCAAATTAGGGTCATTACTTAAATTTTGTTTATCACATTTTTGGAATCTGATTTCTGAAAACGCTTCACAAAGCCTAATTCTTAGAGGGGGGGGCGTTCAATTTTAATGAAAATGTGCACTTTAAAGTTGAATATTTTGCAAACAAATCACCGAATCGATTTTGTTAAAACGTGTCTAAGAACCATCGCTAGAAAGCCTGATTTCATGCAAATATTTTTTATTTGAAAGCAGGCTTTCTAGCGATGCATCTTAGACCGCATTCAAATCGGTGCACCTGTTTCAGGTGGTAGGACCTTGTGCAAGGTCCGCCCGGATTGCTACCACCATCTTGCTCGCTAATCCTGCCGTGAAATAGCAGTGCTTGCACTGTTGTGTTTCGGCGTGGAGAGTAAGACAGCCGGTGAAATTACTGGCACTTGAGGTATCCCATCTTAGGCCTCTAGGTTGGCAACGCATCTGCAATCCCCCTGGTGTTGCAGGTGTCTATGGGCGGTGGTAATCTCTTACCATCAGGAGACCCACTTGCTTGTTTGCCATCCAGTCGATATAAAAAAAGAGCTACGGTGCCACAGGCAGACACACATAGCGGTCAAATTTATAACACCCTCTTTTTGTGTCGGGGCTTAACAAGTTACAACGAGTTATTTTCAAAGTAGCCACGTTGTTTGAAGGAGCTGTCCAACGATACCCCACAGTACGGGTTTAGACGAAAAACATGTACAGTCAAGTGCAAAAATATTTATCTATTCGAACCACTCATAAATATGTTAGCACGATCTTATTACCTACGTGGGAATAAGATTCTGTGGTGTACATTATTATTGAAGGGTTAGATAAGTCCATATTTTTGCACTCGACTGTACCTATTCCCTTTTTACGTGTTACGCAAATTCCCTACATTTTTTTTGATATTTTATCTTACTATATTTGTGGTTAACATTTTTATACTCATGCAACATTCATCTTTCTAACATCAACAGGCTTGGCTATGTAACTAAGCTTTGGATGGACGGACAAACATGACAAAACTACAAAGGTTCCTTGTAGGGCTCCGGAGCCTGCGGAAATCTGACCAGTTTTGTGAATATGTACAGTCGAGTTCATAAACTTGTGAGCAAATTTTTGATCAAATTTTTGCTCACAAGTTTATGAACTCGACTGTAGCACTGCCTTAATCTTATACCTCATAATAACTTTTAAGCATTGTGCTTATTTTTATGTACGCAGTACCTACATATGGCTACCTAGGTAGGTAGGTTACCTAAGCTACTTATTATTTCAAGTTAAGTAGGTACAGTCACCAGCATTAATATCTACCACAGCGGAGCGTGCAAAAATATCTGACATGTCCTTCCGGCCCTAGAAATAGAGTCGTATCAGATATTTATGCACGTTTGTTGTGTCAGATATTGGTGCTGGTGACTGTACTTAGCTACCTACCTACAATTTATAACAATGTGGTTTTATATCCAACCGGTAACTTTAAGCGAACATTCAACAGATCAAATGAAATTAATTTCACCAAAACACTAAGTAGTGGCTCATTGTTTTGTTTGTTTAAAAGATAATCAATTAATCAAGGATTAAGTAAATTAATTAAAATTAATTAATTAGCTAAGCACATGCACTGCGAAACAATGTAAAACTGTGGCGTGAACGTTTTTAAGTAATGGCTTTTTATGTCATTTTTTAAAAGTTCGCAACTAAAGTATTTTTAATTTACACATTATACCTACATATTATTATGTAGTTTCATTCAAACACGTAGTTTCTATCAATGCACTAAATCATCTGTTTAATTAAGTTAACGGAAAAAACGCGGTGAATCACAACTGCGGTGAATAATAAAATTCGCCTTAGTCGTAGTTACACGTTTCTATATTTTTCCTTTTTTGTAATGATGATGATGATTTACATTAAGTATGTTACCTAATAACATTTCACTCGCAGGTACCTGGTACAGTCACCAGCATTAATTCTGCCACAGCGAAGCGTACAAAGATATCTGACGCTTCCTACCGGCCCTAGAAATAGAGTCGTAGGTATCAGATATTTATTATTCACGATTTTGTTGTGTGACATTTTTAGGAAAAAAAATTGTAAAAATATTTTGCAAGGCAACAGTTTCAGCTTCTTAGGGATAATTATCCAACCCCCAGGTTCGGAACCCATGCTCTACATAGGTTGTGTTAGATTTGGCTTGACAGCCCTTTTTAATTGGCTTTATTTTCTAAATTTTCTAAAAAGCCGTGGTGGCCGAGGGTTTGACCTATGGCCTCTCAAACAGAGGATCTTGGGTTCAAACCCTGGCTCGCACCTCTGGGTTTTTCGAAATTCATGTGCGAAATTACATTTGAAATTAACCACGCGCTCTACGGTTAAAGAAAACATCGTGAGGAAACCTGCACAAACCTGCGAAGAACTACTGCCCAAGCCCTCTCAATCTGAGAGGAGGCCTTTGTGCAGCAGTGGGACGTATATAGGCTGGGATGATGATGATGATGATTTTCTAAATATTATCATTTGCGTGTTTTTCTTGATATGGGGTGGGTACTGGGTTGGGGGGAGTGATGCAGGTCGTAAACATACCTACCCACAGACAGCCCAGTGGTTGAAGAGAACTTGACTATGAAGTTTGAGGTGTCGATTCGATCCCCGTCGGGGCAGATATAGTTATTCCTACATACCTATAGGCAGTAGGTACGAATGTTTGTTTTCGAGTCTTGGATGTTTAATATGAGGTAAGTATGTAAGTATTAATCTATTCATATTTATACCTAAGTAAGTATGTCTATCCGTTGCCTGTACCTATAATTAGTACCTACATGGTAGCTTTGCTTCATTTGGGACTAGGTCAATTGGTGTTAAATGTCCCACGATATTTATTTCATTTAATTATAGGTGTGTAGGTAAATTGTGTAATTACGAGTACAAATATTTGATGATTTGTATGTAATTCATAATTAGTTGTATTATGATGTCGATGTTTAACATTACCGCGATGATGCGTCTTCAATATTCATACATAATTTATCGGCTCTACATTGTGATGTGCGCGAAGCGAACGCGCCCTCAAGTGGCTGAAGACTAAATTTAGGAACTAGGTAGTTATCTGCGCCGTGATTCGCCAACGGGCATCTTCCGTATTTGGCAAAGAAGAAGGAAGCAGTACAATCACCTACAATTAATACCTGCCACAGCAGAGCGTGAAAAATATCTGACACGTCCTTGCGGCCCTAGAAATAGAGCCTTATCACATATTTATGCACGCTTTGCTGTGTCAGATATTGGTGCTGGTGATGGTACAGTCAGCATCAAAAGTAGCTGCACACTTTCGTAGGTAGGTACTTTATCGTTTCATTTCCACGTTAAACGCCATGCAAGATTGCCAATGTTTCAATGCGACAGAGTAAAAAATTGATCCGCTACCTTTGATGCTGACTGTACTTACTATTTAACCTTCCTAATTACGTGTGCAATAAAAGACTAACAAATATAGGTATAAATTATATAGCAAAGATAGTCCGTTGTTTGTGTTCCCGAGGGTAATAGTACATTGTGTCTTAAGGGCGGTAAATAAGGAATTACGAACGAGAGTCTATTAGAAGCCCGAAGTCGAAGACTGAGGGCTTTAATGAGTCGATGTTCGTAATTCTAGTACCGCCCGTGCGACATACAATGTTTTTCATCACATCTCTTACCATCAGGAGACCCACTTGCTCGCTTGTCGAATAAAAAAAAATAGTATTAGCTACTACCATACAAAAAAATAATTGATTATAATTGGTATACCATACTATTTTCTTACACTGTGACCATACTGAAAAAAAAAAACTAACGAAAGTATTCAAGTATCAAGAGTCTAGCCTTCTGAAGGTTCGCTTTTTAAGTTTCATGTTCGTTGTCTAGCAACAAAGAGTGTATTATACTGAATTTGACGTATGGCTGTGATGAAAAGTTAATTAATTAACAAACTAGGAACAAACTAGGTTCGTGGGTCATGCATGCGTGGTATACAGGTGCGAATAGATTATCATCCCTACTAATGGGGACCGCAAAGCCCGCCCGCCCGCCCGCCCTGCCAACAAGCTGTCAGCATGGGCGGCCGCGGCCGCGCGCGACAGACGCACACACATCAGCGGTGTGCGCGGGAGCCGGCGGCCCCCACACGTTGGCACCGCAGCGACCTGGCCGCGCCAAGAATGCGGCGACCGCGGCCAGCTGATGGGTGCCGGGCCGGCGGCAGACTCTACCTTGCGTATGTACCTGTTTAGCGTAACGTGGCGACACTGTATTCCAATATTCACACAACACTGTAGTTATCACTAGCGGCCGGCAGGGCCCGGGTCTCACACACAGCACTGCACTCGCGGCTCGCCTCGCGGCTCGCAGCACACTCGCGGCTCGCTACTCGTGTTCACACGATCTTGCTCTGCGGCGCGCGGCGCGACACTGACGCGCGCGCAGGCCGCGCCCGCCGCCCTCCGCGCCCCTCGCCCCTCCACGCCCCGCCCCCGGCAGGCCCCGCCCACGACGCACGATACAATACAGGCTAATCTACTATATTCAGTTGAAGGTGGTTGCCTACTTTGCTCTATTACAGAAAAATAAGATGAATATTTTAATTTGTGACTCTATGATCAGCCCGGCTCGACTGACTGGTACTTACTAAGTACCTATCTACCTACAGCCTTGGGCATGTTTGTCTAACACTCAACGACATGTTTCTAGGTCACATATTATTATATATACTCGTAACACAGCAGCAGAACTACAGTAGGTGATCTGCTTCGTCTCAACGCAAGATGCCAACAATCGTCTAGCTAGACATTGAAAATGTAGGGTTATCGTAAGTTTAAATCTGTCAGCTGCATGCGGCGCGGGCGCAGCGCACGCGGGTGCAGGGGGCGGGCGGCGGGTGGCGGGCGGCGGGGCGGGGGGCCGGGGGCGGGCGCGCTGGTTGGCGAGCGCGCCGCCGCGGTGGGGAGGCCCATTGCTTTGTAAACAACACTTATATTTGTTTTGTACACAGCGCAGCATATTATTATGAACTATAATGGTAAACTAATAATATAATAACTTGGATAAATAACTTGAAATGATCGAGTCTCCTTTTATCTACTGTACTTGGTTTGGATAGGTATAGGTAGTCTTCACGATAACGCGTGCCGTGGTTCTTATTACAATGTCATTAATGGCTAATTTTGACAAAATCACGCGTCTTCGGGGATGGCTCTAGGTAAGTATATTTAACTAAATGTAAACAAACTTCAGCTGCCAGATTTGGTTTTTCGATGTCTTATACCTATAGCTTATGTTTTATGTTCAATAATTTCTTGACAAAACTGATTTCTTGTCAATTTCATGACGGGACAACTTATTAAGAAATACTCAAATATCTGACAAGTCCTTCCGGCCCTGGAAATAGAGTCGTATCAGATATTTATGCTCGCGTTGTGTCAGATATTGGTGCTGGTGACTGTACATAGGTAAGTACATCGCGAACAGGGATTGTTGAGCCACAAGTAGGTAGATACCATTGTTCACAATTTGGCCGAGTACCTAATGGTATACCTACTATACTCTGGTTTATTAATGACAATATTAATAGTAGATTGTACAACAAGAGCATAAAACGAGCCATTTTACCCAAGACGTTCATATAGCCACCCGTCAGATAGACACGTCGAGGGGAAAATGGGTTTAATGCTCGTGTTTTACACTGCTTTTCACTTAGAATGCGAGGATATGAAATAATAGCAACAATGCAAACAATTATTCACTATCTATGTACCTTTTATTTTTTATGCATAAGGTATTATATAATTTATTAATTTTTTATTTTTTATTTTACTGATTTACTTTAATTGATTTGATTGATTTTTAGTTTAAAAAATATATGTAGAAACTTTTTTGTTTGTAACTGTTGACACCTGATTACCTTGGAGTTTTTGGAAGGTTTTATTTTATACACTAGAGCATAAATAGTACATTGTGTCTTAAGGGCAGTAAATAAGGAATTACGAACGAGATTCTATTAGAAGCCCGAAGTCGAAGACTGAGGGCTTTAATGAGTCGATGTTCGTAATTCTAGTACCGCCCGTGCGACATACAATGTTTTTCATCACATTTGCAAGTAAAATTTTATATCTGTAAAAGAAAAAATATAATTCTTCCAAATATTGGCGATATCTTAGGCTGTGCTGTTGGCAGCGCCGCCCTCTACCTCCCCCTCCCTCGGCATGCGCCGCAACGTGCGTGTGCATGTGGTCCATGTAGTCCTGCAGCAGCACGCACAGCGCCATCAGTACGGGCACGGACTCATTTACCGACCTTGGGCTTCATGACAAGAAAATGTGTACGCGCAATGACTCATTTACCGACCACGGGTTTCATGACAAGCACATTAAGGTCGAGGGTTTTATTTGGGGGGTTGCAACTATGGTAGCCTGCATGTTACGACACTGTTTACGAGCAAGTGTGATGAAAAAGTCATTTTCATCTCTCCTGTTCGGAAAGTTTAATTTTCATGGGTAGATAGCCGGGTGGAAAATTGCGTTTTCATCTCTAGGGTGGAAAGTATTTTTTTTTAATTTTTCGATTAGCCACGGAGTCGAAGATAATTGAGTTACGTCAATGACACTTTTTTTCACGTTTCGGCATGGCCATCTAGATGCACGTCGTGACTCGTGACCAAGGAGCTTATATATAAGTACAACACTGGAGGTTGAACGCCGAACATCCCTTTGAAACAAGAAATTTGATCTTTATTACGTCACAAACATATTCCATCTCTTTCTTTAGTTAGGTTAAGAAAGAGATGGAATATATAAATAAGTAATAAAGGTCAAACTTCAACGCGTTCAACCTCCAGTTTTGTAGGTATATAAACTCCTTGGTCGTGACCAACTCATTTTTTTTATACTCGGCCGAGGCAAGTGGCCAGGAGTAAAAGGTACCGTTGGAGGTTGGATATAAGTAAATTAAATTAACTGAATACTGAAATTAAATTTAATGATATTCTCATTTTTTGTACTATTTTACTTTCCTCACAGTCGAAATGAAAAGAAGAATGTCTAACTCGGGTGAAAGTACCCATTTCCCCTCGAATCGAAATATCTCAGGTGAAATGGGTCACTTTCCACCCTTGGTTATCAATCTACTATTTATGTCGCCCAGATACACCATAAACACGAACTTTACGAGCATGAGAAGTGAAAAGTCTTTCTTTATATTTACCTACGATAAGTATGTGTACCTATAAGTAGGTATGCCATACCTACCTAAATCGGCTAAATTATGAACAGTACCGAAACGAGTAAGGTGCATGGTACTTGAGGCAATTAAGACCTAGCTAAGGGAACATTTAAATAGAATGAAAACTACCCTTTCTAATCAACTTGTTTTTATTTTAATCAGTCATCACTTTATGAGTTTCATAAACTTTATTTTTTATTTATTTTTTATTTATTTTTATTCGACTGGATGGCAAACGATCAAGTGGGTCTCCTGATGGTAAGAGATACCACCGCCCATAAACACCTGCAACACCAGGGGGATTGCAGATGCGTTGCCAACCTAGAGGCCTAAGATGGGATACCTCAAGTGCCAGTAATTTCACCGGCTGTCTTACTCTCCACGCCGAAACACAACAGTGCAAGCACTGCTGCTTCACGGCAAGATTAGCGAGCAAGATGGTGGTAGCAATCCGGGTGGACCTTGCACAAGGTCCTACCACCTGCAACACAACAAAACAAACACAAAATGTGGTAGCTGCATCCACAAACAACGTCACTAGACACGTTTTTTAAAAACCTTGCCTTATTTTACTAGGGTAGTACCTACAACAAGGCCTAACGCTGTAGAATCATAAATAATTCAAAAATACTATATTTTTTCGGCACTTGCGATCAATAATAATTGTACAATAATATAACCTAGCTTTTGCCCGCGACTTCGTCCGCGTGTAGGTACTTTAGCTATCAGGGCATATGTTTTAATTCTTCGTCGTGTTCTTCATTCCTGAAGGTCGTGCCCGTCTTGAAAAGCCTTTACGGAGACGTTGACGAACTGCTTCCACACCACTCTGTCCTCGGCCTGTATCAGCGCTGCAGGCAAAGTGAGCCCCGTGATCGCCTTAATTTGATCCGACCATCGGGTTGGTGACCGTCCTCTGGGTCTTTTCCCCTCTATTTTGCCTAGCACTATCAGTTTCTCGAGGTTGTCTAACTCCCTTCGAGCGATATGGCCAAAATAGCCGAGTACCTACTCACTGGTAGCAGGTCGTGGACAATCTGGTTCTGACATTCAGCTGGTCGAGAATGGATGTGTTGGTTCTCTTTGCTGTCCACGGTATGCGTAGCATCCTTCTCCAACACCACATCTCAAACGCTTCGATCTTTTTCCGGTCAGCCGCACGAATAGACCACGATTCAGAGCCATACAGAAAGATCGAGAAGACCAGAGATCGCACAATCTTTACCCCCCATTTTACCCCTTTAAAGGTAATTTTATCCATTTCACCTACACAGATAATTTTTAATTCTAATCAAGAACTTGTATACCTATTTTCATACTTCTAAGTCCAGAAATGAGAAAATTTCCATACAATCTTTACCCCCCCTTTTACCCCTTTAGGGGGAATTTTATCCATTTCACCTACACAGAAAATATTTCATTGTAACCGAGAACTTATATACCTATTTTCATACTTCTAAGTCCAGAAATGAGAAAATTCCATATAAACTACCTTAGGGGATGAATTTCGAAAAATCCTTTCTTAGCGGATGCCTACGTCATAACATCTACCTGCATGCCAAATTTCATCCCGATCCGTTCAGTGGTTAGGGCTGTGCGTTGATAGATCATATGTCAGTCAGTCACCTTTGAGTTTTATATAAATATAGATTTTCAGTAATCTTTTTTTTCCCATACAACCTTTCACACCCCCCCCCCCCCTTTTTACCTTTTAAGCGTAGAATTTTCAAAAATGGTGAAATACGTGTTCAAATATTTTTTGAAGAATGTATTTGCCAAATTTCATAGTCACAACTTTAGAAATAACAATTTTACATACTAACGTTTTTCCCCCCTTTTCCCTTTTTCGAAAAATCCTTTCTTATCTCGTGTACATGTCATAAAAGAAACCTCTGTGCAAAATTTCAGCTCTCTAGGTTCAAGGGCTTCTAGGGCTTCTGAGGCGGGGCGTTGATGAGTCAGTGAATGATTTTATATTTGATTTTTCATCCACATTCCATACAAAGTTGCCCATGGTCCTGTAATAAAATTCAAGTTGTGTTAATAGTAGATTATTGTCGTGGCCTGGAAGTAGGCAATTGCTGGCTGAGTATGAATATTAAACGGACGAGCTTGCGAGTCCGTTTAACTAAAACGAAGCCAGCAATTGCTATTCCAGCCGAGACTAATATAAAGCTTTTCTCAAAAATGGCGAATAATTCTGAAATAGAATAAACTTTTTCTCAAAACATATTATAAAATTTAATTTTATTCCAATATTTTTCTTATGCTTTCCCGCCTTTTCTCATTAAAAATAAACTGCAGGTGTATTTTTCCACCGAAAACACCACAAGCTATTTCAGACCCAATAGAAAAAGTCCGGAGTTCTAACAAAATATCTGATACCGGCCGTTAGACTTGGCTGTATACGACTTGTGCCAACATTTCCATGGCCTTTTTGACTTTAAAAAAAATGTGACTGATTGCAGGCGCGCTAATTCATTATTATCGAGCTAGCGCGCCTGCAATCTTTTTAACTTTTTAATTTTTCGCTGACCATAAATTATGCACTTCACCTTCTGATATGTAAAGAATAATGTCAACTTTTATGGTCATTTTTGAGAAAAATAAATTGCTGGCCTGTACCATTAGCCAAATATGTGGTCTACCTCCCACCCTACAGTTGATAATCATTTGCATGTCTTAAAACAATAATGCCAATAGATGTGTCTGTCAACTTGAAAGTTTGATGTTAGCAACATATTTAACGTTTAAAAATTGATAGACCACTTATTTGGCTGATGGTACCTAGTACCTGACCAATAATATCATAATGGCATATCTTTGTTACATGGTAATTTTTGGTACAGGCATATGGGTGTTTTATTTACAATACAATTTTCCCCTATGCACCACATATCTCAGCTTGCTTGTTTGTTGATGTGGTGCATATGAGAAATTTGTGTCTGTAGTCCTGTCCAGTGTTGGTGTAGCAGTAAGCACGCAGCACGGAATGCTGAGGACCTGGGTTCATTTTCCAGCGCTGGTCTCTTTTTCAGGTTTTTCTGAGCATCTATGTTGCAGTTTGTATTTTTTTTATGGATTTTTTGGGATAACCATAAAAGTAATAAAATTTGGAAAATAATGGCGGTTTTATTTTGAAAGTTTTAGTTACTCAAATTACAAAAACAATATCTATTTAGAGTTGATAGTTTATATTATGTATTATACATAATAAACATTTATAAGCTTCACGGTGAGTTTCACGTCATCACAGCCAATGTCACATCCATAACCGAGCCACAATATCACATCACACTCGTAATCATCAGTCATTCGATAATTCACAGAGTCTGTCGGGCTCGACCGCATCGGGGTCGTCGAAGAAGTCGGAGCGGCTCTTGATCTCGGCGACGAGGCCGCGCGTGACGAGCGGCGCTGAGAAGCGGTCCAGCGGCAGCGCCGCCGCCACCCACACGGGCCGCCGCAGCGCCGCCGCCAGCCGCCGCGCCAGCGCCGCCGCGTCCGCGCCGCCCTCGCCGCCCTCGCCGCTGGCCGCGCCGCCCGGCAGCCCCAGCGCCAGCGCGCCCAACGCCGGCGGCGCGCCGCCCAGCCACAGCAGCAGCGAGCCGCGCATGCGCAGCGCCGCCGCGCGGCACACCAGCGCCCCGCCCGCCCACACCGAGAACTCGTGCACCGCCCAGCCGCTGCGCCGGTACACCACCTTCCGCTTCGAGCTCGCCACCGCCGGACCCGACCCCGACATTATCCGAGAGCGAGAGCCGCCTCTCCTTGTCTTCGCTCGATCGACACCGTATGGTGGTCTTCTCGGTCCAGTTTATAAACTTTCGTAATTTCGTATTCAAGAAAATCAACGTGACCGATTAATATTCGCTCTTACTTGACGTTCTTGACAGTCAGCTGGCTGCTGGCCGAGAGACTGACACTGACACTGACACTGACTGACAGTCAGTGTTGCCATATCCTCAACCAAGAAATCTGTATTACATAGTCTAAAAAAATTTATGAGATCACTAACATAAAATTTGTTTAGATCATTGTTTAATTTCGGACAAGGAATTAGCCGGAACCTTGCCTGAGGAATCTGATTTAAGTTATTTGTTTTAGTTTTTCATTATTTTTATTATTTACCTTTTTTATGTAGGTATTTTAAATTAAAGTAAGTTTTATTTTAATTGAATATGTATTCTTTTATTTTCTTAGTCTTAATAAAAATAAATTAAAGTTATTGTTTTTTAGGAAAATATGGCTGACCATTGGAAGACAATTTCACCAGTGTCTAGTAGGTTTTGCCGTTGTACAGTAAAAGAAATCTAGAAAACGAAGAATGAGAGGTAATGGTGGATGATCAATTACAGCGCGAATTCCAAGTTTAATCGATTTTGGTTGTTGTACTACGATTACAGTATTGCTAACAGCAATAGTGTATAGAAATCGATCTGACTTTCAATTCATATTATTAATTTGAGTGATAAACTAAGTAACAATAGCAGCTCAATTATTATTTTACCTTTAATTATTTTATGTAATTACTATTTTTGGACATTAAAATATTGTTAAAAATGTTGCTTGATTACTTAAGCGGAATGTATTGGATTTATATTATTGATCTACCACCTGACATTGTAATACTACATTCTCTCAAATAAATGAATGATTTATGTTTATGATTATGAAAAACCGTAGTGATATCTTA